>NW_027509187.1:1167500-1177500 GCF_051911475.1 Siphateles boraxobius | reverse complement strand
TTATGGGATTGTGTTTTCTGAGAAGTGACATTCTGACTAAAAGAAAGAAACTTCTGCTGATAACATTACAGTGCCTGAAATACTGCCTTTAAAGAGCTTCGAGGTTCAGACTCAAATATCCTTTAGTGGCCACTGTATCTTTAATGTGTGTGTGTATATACCAGGGATTTCTCAGAAACGGTTTAAACAAACACACAATTGCGTCACACGAACGTTTGACTCTTCTGGACTGTTTTCAGCGCCGCTGAAATGGATGTTTCTTCCTTTTTTGGTGTCTAGTGAAAGTGAGCCGACGACTGTTGTCAAATCGCTCAGATTCCTTTGGCTTCAGGCTGGATTATGTTTGTTCATTCATATCAGTGTGTTTTATCATACTTCAAACGTATCTGTGTAGAATTTTCTTTTGGAGATGTTGGAAACCTAATAAAAATGTCCTGAACAGATGAAAAGCAAAGTTCAGTAGCTCTAATGCGCTGTAACTGTAATTCTGCACGAATCAAACAAAGCTTTTACTTTCTTTATTCGTTGGGTCGAGGTGAACATGATTTGTCAGCGCAGTGTCTTCCTTCAGTCTGTCAGGCATAAGTATAAGTATATCTGTTGTTGAATGCAGCGGTGCGCTTGTTAAAAGTGTTTGTCGGGCGTTTAGAAGAGAGAATAATCTGGATTGTATTTTTAAGAGTCAGTTTTGGATGTGTTTGCTGGTGTTGATTTGTATTGGTAACAGTTCTGAATACATCCATAGCTATAGCCTGACTATATTAGATTTGTTTTTTTATTATGAATATGAATACATTTCGTTATTGAACATTGATGTATAGGGTTTCCCGCAGAAAATGTGTTCGTTAAGGTGGTGGTGTGTGGGTTGGGGGTTGGAATTGCAAAACTCCTGACACAAATTAAGACAAATACTGAAACTTGAGTCTTATATCTTTTTAATGATGTTTGCCTGATTATTTTTGTGATTCGTTTAACATTTATGACCTAAAAAACTGTCAAATAGAAAATGTTTAGTTTAGCAACTTGCATCTGATCTCGCAGTCGCTCTGCTAAAATTTGCGCTGCGAACATAAAGCCCGCCTACTGTGATTTGATTGGTCATCTCAAATATTCTGACATTGATGAGCAGTGACAGACCAATGAGGCTCAGATGAACACACACACACACACTCTGTTTGTTCTGACGTGCTTGGCGCCGCTGTGAAAGAACGCGCTGATTACAAGACTGAAGCGAACACGAAGGCTTATCACATATTTAAAGATTGAAAGGGAGAAAACAGGACAGAGTAACACGGGGGATATCGCTCATATCATTTTTTTTGACGACGTAGTTAAGGCGGCCTTAGTTTCAAAGTGCTGCGGGAAACCCTGATGTATTTGATCATGCGTCTGCTTTGCATTGCAATAACAGAACACAACAACACTCTTTAAAGTCAGCATGAAATGGAAGTTGCGCTCGTCTTTTCTTTCCTTATTGTGTCGTATATCCGAGTGAAACACTTCTGGAACAAGAACAAATGTGGGCGGGGCTTGATTTTGTCCGTGGGGAATTGATTGGATGGTTGTGGTTTGCTATTGGTGGATCTGATGTGAGTGACAGGTTGCCCCGCCCACATCATCAGAGAAGAGAAGAGAAGAGATGCTGTAATCAGAAGTTATTCTAATTCAAGATTATGAGCCAAATGGGTTTAAAACAATAATGATGTGCACTGATAATCATCTATAATAAATACTGCAATATTCCATATGGCCTATATATATATATATATATATATTAGAGGTGGGCATAGATTAATTTTTTTAATCTAGATTAATCTCACTGGAATCTTGGAATTAAAGCTACACTGTGTAACTTTTTTAGTTTATTCTTAGCTAAAAACACTAAGTTCTTTCAAAAATATATGTGCTCATTAATGTATATTTACTTCGTTCAAGTAATAAAGTATTCTCGTGAGTGTATAATATGCCATTGAAAATACATACGGGTGGGGGGTTCTAATGTCGGTCGCCATGTTGCCCCTCCATCTTGAAAGTACATTAGCCAAAGAGGGACATACGGTTAATTCAAGCTTCACCTTTCACTCCTGGACGAGGTCGAACTGGAAGCCATGCTAATCTTGGACTACATTGGCCACCGTAGGAGTTAAAACGAAATCGGAATTGAGAGGAACAGAAACTAATATTCACTGGATGGTCATATACCTTTTCACCGCTAGATGGGGGTAAAAATCACACAGTGTAGCTTTAAAGCTGCAGTAGGGAGTTTTGAGAAAATGTTGACTTAGCCTGAAAAATGGAACAAGCACAACTTACAGGTCCAACCCTCTTGCTCTCTGCTACGCTACAGCCCTCCCTCCACAGCTCCTCCCCCACAGCTTCTCCCCTACAGCCCTCCCTCCACAGCTCCTCCCTCCACAGCTCCTCCCCCACAGCTCCTCCCTCCACAGCTCCTCCCCCACAGCTCCTCCCTCCACAGCTCCTCCCTCCACAGCTCCTCCCTCCACAGCTCCTCCCCCACAGCTTCTCCCCTACAGCCCTCCCTCCACAGCTCCTCCCTCCACAGCTCCTCCCTCCACAGCTCCTCCCCCACAGCTCCTCCCTCCACAGCTCCTCCCCCACAGCTCCTCCCTCCACAGCTCCTCCCTCCACAGCTCCTCCCCCACAGCTTCTCCCCTACAGCCCTCCCTCCACAGCTCCTCCCTCCACAGCTCCTCCCTCCACAGCTCCTCCCCCACAGCTCCTCCCTCCACAGCTCCTCCCCCACAGCTCCTCCCTCCACAGCTCCTCCCTCCACAGCTCCTCCCCCCACAGCTCCTCCCCCACAGCTCCTCCCTCCACAGCTCCTCCCCCACAGCTTCTCCCCTACAGCCCTCCCTCCACAGCTCCTCCCTCCACAGCTCCTCCCCCACAGCTCCTCCCTCCACAGCTCCTCCCCCACAGCTCCTCCCTCCACAGCTCCTCCCTCCACAGCTCCTCCCTCCACAGCTCCTCCCTCCACAGCTCCTCCCCCACAGCTCCTCCCTCCACAGCTCCTCCCTCCACAGCTCCTCCCCCACAGCTCCTCCCCCACAGCTCCTCCCTCCACAGCTCCTCCCTCCACAGCTCCTCCCTCCACAGCTCCTCCCCCCACAGCTCCTCCCCCACAGCTCCTCCCCCACAGCGGAGCCTGCCGTGAACGCGGAGGCTAGTAAGCAGGACCACCGATGACGGCGGATTATAAACAGTTATGGAACATTCACTAATAGGGACGAAACATCAACAATATACTTTACATTGACTATGGCCTGCCCATACTTTGACTACAAACTTGGTCCTCAAATCATTATGTATTTTGCAATACATGTAACTTTATAAGGTTGCACTCTTTCTATAAGTTATAAATAGCTACTAAGATAACGTTAAAGGATTAGTTCACTTAAAAAAAAAAACTTTTGCTGATAATTTACTCACCCCCATGTCATCCAAGATGTCCATGTCTTTCTTTCTTCAGTCGAAAAGAAATTAAGTTTTTGGATGAAAACATTCCAGGCTTTTTCTCCATATAATGGACTTCAATAGGACACAAACGTTTCAAGGAACAAATGACAGTTTCAGCGCAGCTTCAAAGGGTTTTAAACGATACCAGACGATGAATAAGGGTCTTATCTAGTGAAACGATCGGTCATTTAAAAAATAAATAAAAAACGTTACGTTTTATAAGCACAAATGCTCTTTAAAAACGCCTTGCTCTGTTCTGTGATGCACGTTCGTGACTCTCCTGTTCAAACTCGTTCATCCAAATGAACAAATCTTTTTTCGAGTCATTCGTTCGTTGAATGAACGAAATGACTCGAAAAAAGATTAGTTCATTTGGATGAACGAGTTTGAACAGGAGAGTCACGAACGACGGTACGCGCTCGCGCTGTGCAAGAGAGGGGTGATCAGCGCGTACACGAGCGTGATTGACACTGCTAAGACATTCCTCCTGACTCTGATTGGTTGTTTCTGACCGGGAGCGGTGTATTTCTGCAAATGGCAGTAGGACCACAGGGAGGAGCCAGAGGAGCTTGATTTTTTTCACAGATTATCTGTCTCATATTCTACTTTCAGGACATAATGAGAGTTTTAACAAATATTTGTTTACAAAAGCTACCTACTGGAGCTTTAATCTAGATTAAAATGGCTCATTTGAATTCTGCCGAAGGCATTCAGAATATCTGTGCTACCCAAATAATGACTAAAAGTAAGTCTTTGAGAACAGTTCGCCTCGCGTAGGGATGTGAATTTCTGCCAAAAATACCATTCGACAATAGAGGAGCAAAAGTCGAATATCGGTAAAAAAAAATTCTAAAATAAAATAAATAAATAAAACGCACACTCACAATGACAGAAAGGGAGGCCAATTTCATCTTTAGCGATTTTTCATCAAACAAACTGTTTATTAATTGAACAAGTAACATGTTTTCGTCGTTATTTTTTAAACATAGTAGGCTAATTGGAAGAAGAAAAAAATAATAAGCACGACGTAGCTTCAGTCCGTTTTTGCATCGCGAAACCAGATGCTCGTTAGATAAAAAAATAATGTCATATGTCATAATGATTTTATGTGAACCTGCCTTTACCGGCAATAGCCTCCTCCTTTTTAAACAAATTAGTTTTCAATCAATGTAAACTATTCGTGTGACTATGCCCCTGCGCAATACACACACATTACCGCGGGATGGCGGGTGTTCATTTCATAAACTGTACACAATGGTAGCTTATTTATTTTGTAGCCTATAAATTAATGTATATGTCCAACGGATAATGTCATACTTTTTAGTAGTGCTATCGTGGCGTAATAATCTGTTTGGTTGTAAAACGTATTACCTGAATGAAATGAAATCGAATGTATTGTCCTGTGGAATCATTCATTCACAGACAGCTTACGCAGATGTTCAACTAATAAAGATCTTCATCGCTGGCAAAAATATGATGCATTTGCAGATTTGCTTTCACTAGACTAAACTGTAGCTCTTGATGTTCTTAAATCTTCCTGTTACGACTCCGTGTCGAGTGTGATTGAACGCGCTTCAGACGATTCAGTGCGTGAGGAACTGAACAGAACTGATTCGCGAACCGATTTAGACAGATCTGCCAACTTGTTTGATGAAGTCTTTGAACAGAATCGACCCAAAAGAGTGATTCATTTGTAAATTGAGCATCGCTCATGCCCATAAAAAAGATACAGCGCGCTTGGAATAAACTCATTTAACAACATGTAAAGTAACGAGAGGAACGATCAACGTAACATGTAAAAGTATACACATTGTGTCCCTGACAGGAAAATACCCTGCTGCGCGATTTGCGCAAAAATATAACGATATTCGAAAAAGCTATTTTATGATACCAACCCAACCTTGAGAATAGATTAACGGCGATATTTTTTTTATCGCCCAATAAGAGTCTCACCTTAACGCAGCACATTAACGCCGAAAACGGCCCACCACTAATATATATATATATATATATATATATATATGCAGAATTTGATTTCATTCTGACTGTAATCATAGTAAAGTCTGGGCATCTGGAAGTGATCTACTTTTTAAATGTATATTTTGAAGGCTGTGTTTCTTGTTTTCTGGTGTGTGTGTGTGTTTGTTGAGTGTAATGTGATTATGCATGTCTGCTGTTTCTCATGGCTGTGTTTGTCTCTCGGTGCTGACAGTCTGATACACACATGACCTACAGATACAGATCTACACAGATTCTCCTCTGCATAGACACACACTTTTATACCCTCTTGCAATTAAATATGCTCTTTTTATTACTCTATAAAGTTCAGGGCCTGAATTTCGTTTTGGAAAATAGGGGGGAAATCCCCCTTTAGGTTATTCTTATGGGGGGGATTTTTTAATTTGAGGAGGGAGTTTTTTTTAGACAATTTAAAAAAAATACGTTTAGCTAAATGTTTGCTCACTCATTGTATTTGTGTTTTTACAATGGGGTCATTTTTTTTAGTTTACACAACAAGAGCAAGCTTGATTTCAATCTTTGAATTAAATTGAAAAAAGTAGCACAAATAAATACATGAAGTAAAGAGAAAAGTTTAGGTCTAATAACACTAGTATTCAGAAATGCTAGAAACGGAAAAAAGTAATCAAATGTAAAATAACACGGAAGAGTATTTTAGTCCTGTATAATTTGAATACATAGGCTATTAATCCTGATTCCTTACAATTAATGCTATCTTTTGTTGTTTTATATACAATAATGACAGACACAGTTTAGGCTACTCTCACTTTAAGAGCTAGTGCACAGATCCACGTTCACATGTTGCGTGTAAAGCGCAGTCCGCGCCACTTTCTCCTCTTTTAAAAAGGGCTCCCTGTTGCTAAGCAATCATGAGCCGTATTCTCCATGAAGACGAAGACGTTTCAGCAAAGGATGAACTGTTTTCATTATAGTGTCACATGCATTTTCTTTTTGTATTATTTTTTAAGACATAACCGATTGTGTTTGAGAGGAAACTCCCCAAGACTGGAATTTAGACAATGTTGTGTGCTTTTGAGCGTTAAAGCGCTATAATTCAAGAAAAATAACTCAGTTTTGTTACTCACGATCTGTTTGTTATGCGGGTTAAAATCGCGTGAATGTTTAAATAGGTAAGACTTAAAAAGACGCACAAATTATAAACATTAGTGACGATGCAATGGCCCGATTGTGCAAGTGACATTTCCATGATATGTCCCGACTCCTGAAACGCGAGAGTCTAGAGTCGCCGTCTGCAGCTGCCGCGCGATTGGCTCGCCTTGTGAAACCTATTTTAAGAGACCGAGAAGACGCGGCATTGGCTGACTCACTCACGCTGTTTGTGTAATTGCGTCTCGCAGAAAGTTTTAAAATGACTGATTTGATCTGATAATCTGTTAGGTTAAATTTACTCATAGGCCTACATGCTAGATTGAATGAATATTTGCGGGACTTTGCCGCATTATAAACGCAAGACCTGCGGGAATGATTAAAATGATGCGCAATACCCGCAATCCCGCACCGAAATTCGAGCCCTGAAGTTACCACGAAACCAAAATCGGCAAATCTGATTTTTATGGAAAATTGCAGTATTTATTCTAAATGAAAGACGATCAATATCAACATGAAATATAAATGAGCTTATTTACTTTCTTAATTCATGTTCCTGGTTTAATTGTGAATTAACAGCACTGATGTTATTCCAAAGAAAAACATGTTTGCCTTCATAATCTATTTTTTTTAATAACTTACTCCATTATTAAAATATTATTATTAATATCATTAATAACTTTCCTTTTCAGCTCATGTCAATCACCTTTATACTCTACTGTTCAAAAGCGTACGGTAAGAAAGTTTTGTTTTTGAAAGAAATTAGTACTTTTATTCACTAAGGACGCATTCAATTGATCAAAAGTCACATTAATGACATTTGTAATGTTATAAATAATTATATTTCAAATAAATGCTGTTCTTTTGAACTTTGTTCATCAAAGAATCCTGAAAAATAAAATTTGTCACAGTTTCCACAAAAATATGAACTGTTTTCATCATTGATAATAATCATAAATGTTTCTTGATCATCAAATCATCATATTATACTGATTTCTGAAGGATCATGTGACACTGAAGACTGGAGTAATGATGCTGAAAATTCAGCTTTGATCACAGGAATAAATTACACTTTACTATATATTCACATAGAAAACAGCTGTTTTAAATTGTAAAAATATATCATAATATTACAGTTTTACTGTATTTTTTGATCAAATAAATTGTGAGGAGAAGAGGCTTTTTTTTTTTTTAAAGAATCTTACCGTCCCCAAACTTTTGTACCGTAGTCTACAGGGACACTTTTACCATCCCGTCCCTGTATGAATCAAGTCCTCTCTACATTTCTCTCATGTAATCTTCTCTGTCTCCTGGAAATATCTCACATTATGGAAGTAAAATGATTATGAGTGCATCTACACAATACATGATGAAACTAATCCGGGTGTGTGTTGAAGTGTTTACAGTATTTACAGAGCGTTTAAGGGGCGTGTGAATGTTTCAGTGTGTCGGTAGGCCAGTGCTAACGTGTGTGCGAGTGTGTGTGTGTGTGTGTGTGTATTTCAGTGTGGCATGTAAAGCCGACTGCTGGTGTGTTACGCGTCTCACATATGTGACATTCTCTGGCTGTCGCGTTGAACTGTGACACCGGACTCCAGATCCTGTTTTAGACACACAACCCAATATAAGCCTGCATAAGAAGCGCTGCGAGTGTGTGTGTGTGTGTGTGTGTGTGTAAGTGTAATAGAGGAGCGGGTGACTGACATCAGCATGTGAAGGTCACGTGTGTTTGTCAAATGCTAAACCTCATATGTGGACCGTCGTAAGATACTCCGAATGCTTTTCTAGCAGTTCAACATTGCAGAATAAAAGTAAAATTAAATTTCATCTGAAATGTCAACCAAAAGAGCGAGAGCAACGACTTTACTTCTCTGCTAATTTCATTAATTGCTCTTGTTTTTCATCAGTCATATAAAGACAACTTCAACTTCTCAAGCCTTTAATTGTTTTTCTGCATTGAAAATCCTGTTAAATTGTCTAAAGTGCTGAAAACTTAGAATGATATTTTATGGTTATGGTGATGTTACTCATCTTCAATCCACAGTATTCCTGCGCCCCATGACGCTTTGCACGAATTATGGGTGTAACTTCCGTTAAGCTGTAAACAATCAGTGAAAGACTTTTTTTTTTTTTTTATTTTTTTTTTTTATTACGCTTTTATTGTCAACAACAGGTAGCATGTACAGTGTCATATCTCATATAACAAACAAATAATTCACATGCCTCAACAAGAAGAAAAAAAAATAATAATAAAAATAAAATAAAAAGATGAGAGGTACATAAGCATCAGTTTACAAATAGATATACATTATACATTTAACAATTCCACAGGGTATTCCAATGCAATTTAAATCAGTGAAAGACTAGCTCTGGACGCAATAATATATTTTTAAACCGTGTACGATGACATTACATTATTCTACTTACCCTTCAACCATTGAACATTAAAAGGACATTTAAAAGTGTAAAAGCGTAAACAAGGTACTTTCAACAGACCATGAATAATCTATGAAAAAGTATCTTTCCACAGCAACATCGGCGGTAATCTGTATTATGTAACATACGTTGCCTTAATAATAAAAAAATGTTTTACTTCAGCATTGCGTGATACTATTTTAAAGTGATTTCCGTCATTTTGACAGATAATAAATTGTAAATTTACCTGTGAAACCAAACCTGGAAAGAGACGTGCAGGATTTGGGGAGTATTCCAGTGAATTGGTATAGGCTACATCGTAAATTACATCGGGAGAACAGACCACAAATGTGCAGTATATGTTGACCTTTATCATACTATTACAGCGAAATTCAAAAGTAAAAAAGAAAATAATCATGAGGAAAAGAATTCAGAGCTCTTACTATAGATATTCTTGTTATAACATGTCACGTTAAAATACCAAGTGTTACGTTATTCTGATGTTTTTCTTAGATAAAACATGAAAGAAAACTGATAGCTCATTGAGTCAAACTGACGGATCAGCTTTATTTGTAGGGCAACCTTATGATTTGAAATGATTCGTTTCAGTCTTTTTGAATGGGAGTTCCCCAAACCGGAAGTGCCACCCATAATTCAAAACGCAGTAAGCTCGTCAGGAATAAGGTGGATACAAAATATAAATTTTTCATTAACAGTGCATTTTATTAGATATTTTGTTTCATATGCTCTCTGACAAGTCAGCTGTCCTATTGTTATTCCTTTTTTTTTTTAAATAAATGTATTCGTATTTTTTAAGCTTATATTCGATATTTCCGTCTGCCGCTGAACATCACAGTATCGTACAAGATATTTTTGCTTTGTGATGTTATATTTATGACAATTAAACATGTTTCCCCCAAATTATCATTACTGTAATGCATACAGACAGTGTACTTTTCATTTCTCTTGTAATTCTCAATGG
>NW_027509187.1:1135000-1162500 GCF_051911475.1 Siphateles boraxobius | reverse complement strand
GTGTTTGAGGATGTCACACACACTCGCTCATGTGTTTGAGGATGTCACACACACTCGCTCTTGTGTTTGAGGATGTCACACACACTCACTCTTGTGTTTGAGGATGTCACACACACTCGCTCATGTGTTTGAGGATGTCACACACACTTGCTCATGTGTTTGAGGATGTCACACACACTCGCTCTTGTGTTTGAGGATGTCACACACACTCACTCTTGTGTTTGAGGATGTCACACACACTCGCTCATGTGTTTGAGGATGTCACACACACTCACTCTTGTGTTTGAGGATGTCACACACACTCGCTCGTGTGTTTGAGGATGTCACACACACTCGCTCGTGTGTTTGAGGATGTCACACACACTCGCTCTTGTGTTTGAGGATGTCACACACACTCGCTCTTGTGTTTGAGGATGTCACACACACTTGCTCATGTGTTTGAGGATGTCACACACACTCGCTCTTGTGTTTGAGGATGTCACACACACTCACTCTTGTGTTTGAGGATGTCACACACACTCGCTCATGTGTTTGAGGATGTCACACACACTCGCTCTTGTGTTTGAGGATGTCACACACACTCGCTCTTGTGTTTGAGGATGTCACACACACTCGTTTGTGTGTTTGAGGATGTCACACACACTCGCTCTTGTGTTTGAGGATGTCACACACACTCACTCGTGTGTTTGAGGATGTCACACACACTCGCTCATGTGTTTGAGGATGTCACACACACTCGCTCGTGTTTGAGGATGTCACACACTCGCTCGTGTTTGAGGATGTCACACACACTCGCTCATGTGTTTGAGGATGTCACACACACTCGCTCATGTGTTTGAGGATGTCACACACACTCACTCGTGTGTTTGAGGATGTCACACACACTCGCTCGTGTGTTTGAGGATGTCACACACACTCGCTCATGTGTTTGAGGATGAGGATGTCACACACACACTCGCTCATGTGTTTGAGGATGAGGATGTCACACACACACTCGCTCATGTGTTTGAGGATGTCACACACACTCGCTCGTGTGTTTGAGGATGTCACACACACTCGCTCTTGTGTTTGAGGATGTCACACACACTCGCTCGTGTGTTTGAGGATGTCATACACACTCGCTCGTGTGTTTGAGGATGAGGATGTCACACACACACTCGCTCGTGTGTTTGAGGATGTCACACACACTCGCTCATGTGTTTGAGGATGTCACACACACTCGCTCATGTGTTTGAGGATGTCACACACACTCGCTCGTGTGTTTGAGGATGTCACACACACTCGCTCGTGTGTTTGAGGATGTCACACACACTCGCTCGTGTGTTTGAGGATGTCACACACACTCGTATGAGGTGCCCCTAGGGACATTATTCAGAATTGCATGCACATACATGTACTTTTCCTCTCACATACACATATGAAACCAAATTCATTCACATACTATAGTGAAATGCTTTTACAAACACAACTGAAACGCTCTCATACATACAACTGAAAATATTACGCTCACACACACACAACTGAAATGCATACACACACACAACTGAAACACTCACACACACAACTGAAATGCTCTCATACATACAACTGAAAATATTACGCTCATACACACAACTGAAACACTCACACACACACAACTGAAATGCTCACACACACACAACTGAAATGCTCTCACATACACAACTGAAATGCTCTCATACATACAACTGAAAATATTACGCTCATACACACAACTGAAACACTCACACACACACAACTGAAATGCTCACACACACACAACTGAAATGCTCTCACATACACAACTGAAATGCTCTCATACATACAACTGAAAATATTACGCTCATACACACAACTGAAACACTCACACACACACAACTGAAATGCTCACACACACACAACTGAAATGCTCTCACATACACAACTGAAACGCTCTCATACATACAACTGAAAATATTACGCTCACACACACACAACTGAAATGCTTTTACAAACACAACTGAAACGCTCTCATACATACAACTGAAAATATTACGCTCACACACACACAACTGAAATGCATACACACACACAACTGAAACACTCACACACACAACTGAAATGCTCTCATACATACAACTGAAAATATTACGCTCATACACACAACTGAAACACTCACACACACACAACTGAAATGCTCACACACACACAACTGAAATGCTCTCACATACACAACTGAAATGCTCTCATACATACAACTGAAAATATGACGCTCATACACACAACTGAAACACTCACACACACACAACTGAAATGCTCACACACACACAACTGAAATGCTCTCACATACACAACTGAAATGCTCACACACACACAACTGAAATGCTCTCACACACACAACTGAAATGCTCACACACACACAACTGAAATGCTCACACACATTCAAGTGAAATGCTTTTACAAACACAACTGAAACGCTCTCACTCACACAACTGAAAAGCATTTCAGTATGTTGTATGCAAGCATTTCAGTATGTTGTATGCATGCATTTCAGTTGAAACGGAAGGTGGTTAAAGTCCCCACTCCAGTCCAGTTGGTGGCAGTAGTGCACCTCAAGACGAAGAACTAGAAGCTGTTGAAAGAAGGCATAGTACAAAAGCGCGCCTTTCACAATACAAGCGACCGAAGTTGACCGTTCGTTCCTATGGTTCGTTCGCCCGCCAATCGCGCTACACCAGCGGTTCTCGAAGTGTGTGGCGCGCCCCACTGGTGGGGAATAGAGACGTGACAGGTGGCGCGCACCAAACGGGAGGAAATTTTCCTTTATATGCTCTTTATTCGTTGATGGCGAGTCCGCATCGTCAACTTCATCTTTGCAGCAACACAGAAAACACCAGTTTATTAATAAACAATTAAATGTCTCCTTGCTATTTTTTATACATTCATAATCATTACTTTTGCCGGTTCTTTGTGGCAAGCTTTATGCGTGAGCTTGAGTGCGGCAATATAACGCTCATTATCCTGTATAGCCTATTTAAGTAATTAAATTAATATAATGGGGCGATTTGTCCACTAACGGCTTAAATGAACAGCTACTAGTCGACTAGAAAAAAACTTTAGTCGGAGACAGCCCTTATTCCACATATTTTCTAGCCAGCAGAACATTCTGGGTTGCGCGCGCGACCCTGAGCGGAATGAGCGAGCGGAGGAATATTCAGAAATGCTCTCTCTCTCTCCGCTCACATGCTCTAATCGGAACAAAGAAATATTAAAATAATTAATTATTAGTTTATATCTTATACACTGCCCATCATTTTAATCCCATATCAAATGTTATGTCTATTTTAATATGTGTAATAGGCTATATACTTTTTTTTTATTTCACGTTTTTAAGTAGCCTACAATATTATGTTAGTCCACATCCCCCAACCAGGGGATGCTATGACGAGTGGCACTTTTATTTATTTTCTATTTTTGAACTTGATACAAATTTTGACACAGCTGCACTTTTATTTTCTTTATTTTTGAACTTGCTGTTATTTGATGTAGATAGTTAATTTGTATTTAGATACAACTTGTTACTATACTGATACTACTTGTTACTTCAATAAATTTAAACATTTTAAGATTGTTGCTTATTTCATTATCATTGGGGCGGAACAATTTCAGTTGTGTGTGTGAGAGCATTTCAGTTGTGTGTGAGAGCATTTCAGTTGTGTGTGTGTGAGCATTTCAGTTGTGTGTGTGAGAGCATTTCAGTTGTGTGTGTGAGAGCATTTCAGTTGTGTGTGTGAGCATTTCAGTTGTATGTGTGAGAGCATTTCAGTTGTGTGTGTGAGAGCATGTCAGTTGTGTGTGTGTGAGCATTTCAGTTGTGTGTGTGTGAGCATGTCAGTTGTGTGTGTGTGAGCATTTCAGTTGTGTGTGAGAGAGCATGTCAGTTGTGTGTGTGAGCATTTCAGTTGTGTGTGAGAGCATTTCAGTTGTGTGTGTGTGAGCATTTCAGTTGTGTATGTGAGAGCATTTCAGTTGTGTGTGTGAGCATTTCAGTTGTGTGTGTGTGAGTGTTTCAGTTGTGTGTGTGAGCATTTCAGTTGTGTGTGTGAGCATTTCAGTTGTGTGTGTGTGAGTGTTTCAGTTGTGTGTGTGAGCGTAATATTTTCAGTTGTATGTATGAGAGCATTTCAGTTGTGTGTGTGTGAGTGTTTCAGTTGTGTGTGTGTGAGCATTTCAGTTGTGTGTGTGCGCGTAATAATTTCAGTTGTATGTATGAGAGCGTTTCAGTTGTGTTTGTAAAAGCATTTCACTTGTATGTGTGTGAGCATTTCACTATAGTATGTGAATGAATTTGGTTTCATATGTGTATGTGAGAGGAAAAGTACATGTATGTGCCTGCAATTCTGAATAATGTCCCTCGGGGCACCTCATACACTCGCTCGTGTGTTTGAGGATGTCACACACACTCGCTCGTGTGTTTGAGGATGTCACACACACTCGCTCGTGTTTGAGGATGTCACACACACTCGCTCGTGTTTGAGGATGTCACACACACTCGCTCGTGTGTTTGAGGATGTCACACACACTCGCTCGTGTTTGAGGATGTCACACACACTCGCTCGTGTGTTTGAGGATGTCACACACACTCGCTCGTGTTTGAGGATGTCACACACACTCGCTCATGTGTTTGAGGATGTCACACACACTCGCTCATGTGTTTGAGGATGTCACACACACTCGCTCATGTGTTTGAGGATGTCACACACACTCGCTCCTGTGTTTGAGGATGTCACACACACTCGCTCCTGTGTTTGAGGATGTCACACACACTCGCTCCTGTGTTTGAGGATGTCACACACACTCGCTCGTGTTTGAGGATGTCACACACACTCGCTCGTGTGTTTTAGGATGTCACACACACTCGCTCGTGTGTTTGAGGATGTCACACACACTCGCTCTTGTGTTTGAGGATGTCACACACACTCACTCTTGTGTTTGAGGATGTCACACACACTCGCTCATGTGTTTGAGGATGTCACACACACTTGCTCATGTGTTTGAGGATGTCACACACACTCGCTCTTGTGTTTGAGGATGTCACACACACTCGCTCATGTGTTTGAGGATGTCACACACACTCACTCTTGTGTTTGAGGATGTCACACACACTCGCTCGTGTGTTTGAGGATGTCACACACACTCGCTCGTGTGTTTGAGGATGTCACACACACTCGCTCTTGTGTTTGAGGATGTCACACACACTCGCTCATGTGTTTGAGGATGTCACACACACTCGCTCATGTGTTTGAGGATGTCACACACACTCACTCTTGTGTTTGAGGATGTCACACACACTCGCTCATGTGTTTGAGGATGTCACACACACTCGCTCTTGTGTTTGAGGATGTCACACACACTCGCTCTTGTGTTTGAGGATGTCACACACACTCGTTTGTGTGTTTGAGGATGTCACACACACTCGCTCTTGTGTTTGAGGATGTCACACACACTCACTCGTGTGTTTGAGGATGTCACACACACTCGCTCATGTGTTTGAGGATGTCACACACACTCGCTCGTGTTTGAGGATGTCACACACTCGCTCGTGTTTGAGGATGTCACACACACTCGCTCATGTGTTTGAGGATGTCACACACACTCGCTCATGTGTTTGAGGATGTCACACACACTCACTCGTGTGTTTGAGGATGTCACACACACTCGCTCGTGTGTTTGAGGATGTCACACACACTCGCTCATGTGTTTGAGGATGAGGATGTCACACACACACTCGCTCATGTGTTTGAGGATGAGGATGTCACACACACACTCGCTCATGTGTTTGAGGATGTCACACACACTCGCTCGTGTGTTTGAGGATGTCACACACACTCGCTCTTGTGTTTGAGGATGTCACACACACTCGCTCGTGTGTTTGAGGATGTCACACACACTCGCTCGTGTGTTTGAGGATGAGGATGTCACACACACACTCGCTCGTGTGTTTGAGGATGTCACACACACTCGCTCATGTGTTTGAGGATGTCACACACACTCGCTCATGTGTTTGAGGATGTCACACACACTCGCTCGTGTGTTTGAGGATGTCACACACACTCGCTCGTGTGTTTGAGGATGTCACACACACTCGCTCGTGTGTTTGAGGATGTCACACACACTCGCTCGTGTGTTTGAGGATGTCACACACACTCGCTCGTGTTTGAGGATGTCACACACACTCGCTCGTGTTTGAGGATGTAACACACACTCGCTCGTGTGTTTGAGGATGTCACACACACTCGCTCGTGTGTTTGAGGATGTCACACACACTCGCTCGTGTTTGAGGATGTCACACACACTCGCTCGTGTTTGAGGATGTCACACACACTCGCTCGTGTTTGAGGATGTCACACACACTCGCTCATGTGTTTGAGGATGTCACACACACTCGCTCATGTGTTTGAGGATGTCACACACACTCGCTCATGTGTTTGAGGATGTCACACACACTCGCTCCTGTGTTTGAGGATGTCACACACACTCGCTCCTGTGTTTGAGGATGTCACACACACTCGCTCCTGTGTTTGAGGATGTCACACACACTCGCTCGTGTTTGAAGATGTCACACACACTCGCTCGTGTGTTTTAGGATGTCACACACACTCGCTCGTGTGTTTGAGGATGTCACACACACTCGCTCGTGTGTTTGAGGATGTCACACACACTCGCTCGTGTGTTTGAGGATGTCACACACACTCGCTCGTGTGTTTGAGGATGTCACACATACTCGCTCCTGTGTTTGAGGATGTCACACACACTCGCTCCTGTGTTTGAGGATGTCACACACACTCGCTCATGTGTTTGAGGATGTCACACACACTCGCTCATGAGTTTGAGGATGTCACACACACTCGCTCGTGTGTTTGAGGATGTCACAAACACTCGCTCTTGCGTTTGAGGATGTCACACACACTCCCTCTTGTGTTTTTGAGGATATCACACACACTCGCTCGTGTGTTTGAGGATGTCACACACACTCGCTCATGTGTTTGAGGATGTCACACACACTCGCTCATGTGTTTGAGGATGTCACACACACTCGCTCGTGTGTTTGAGGATGTCACACACACTCGCTCGTGTGTTTGAGGATATCACACACACTCGCTCATGTGTTTGAGGATGTCACACACACTCGCTCGTGTGTTTGAGGATGTCACACACACTCGCTCGTGTGTTTGAGGATATCACACACACTCGCTCGTGTGTTTGAGGATGTCACACACACTCGCTCGTGTGTTTGAGGATGTCACACACACTCGCTCTTGTGTTTGAGGATGTCACACACACTCGCTCATGTGTTTGAGGATGAGGATGTCACACACACTCGCTCGTGTGTTTGAGGATGTCACACACACTCGCTCATGTGTTTGAGGATGTCACACACACTCGCTCATGTGTTTGAGGATGTCACACACACTCGCTCATGTGTTTGAGGATGAGGATGTCACACACACTCGCTCGTGTGTTTGAGGATGTCACACACACTCGCTCATGTGTTTGAGGATGTCACACACACTCGCTCATGTGTTTGAGGATGTCACACACACTCGCTCATGTGTTTGAGGATGTCACACACACTCGCTCATGTGTTTGAGGATGTCACACACACTCGCTCATGTGTTTGAGGATGTCACACACACTCGCTCATGTGTTTGAGGATGAGGATGTCACACACACTCGCTCATGTGTTTGAGGATGTCACACACACTCGCTCGTGTGTTTGAGGATGTCACACACACTCGCTCGTGTGTTTGAGGATGTCACACACACTCGCTCATGTGTTTGAGGATGTCACACACACTCGCTCATGTGTTTGAGGATGTCACACACACTCGCTCGTGTGTTTGAGGATGTCACACACACTCGCTCATGTGTTTGAGGATGAGGATGTCACACACACTCGCTCGTGTGTTTGAGGATGTCACACACACTCGCTCATGTGTTTGAGGATGTCACACACACTCGCTCATGTGTTTGAGGATGTCACACACACTCGCTCATGTGTTTGAGGATGTCACACACACTCGCTCATGTGTTTGAGGATGTCACACACACTCGCTCATGTGTTTGAGGATGTCACACACACTCGCTCGTGTGTTTGAGGATGTCACACACACTCGCTCATGTGTTTGAGGATGTCACACACACTCGCTCATGTGTTTGAGGATGTCACACACACTCGCTCATGTGTTTGAGGATGTCACACACACTCGCTCATGTGTTTGAGGATGTCACACACACTCGCTCATGTGTTTGAGGATGTCACACACACTCGCTCATGTGTTTGAGGATGAGGATGTCACACACACTCGCTCATGTGTTTGAGGATGTCACACACACTCGCTCGTGTGTTTGAGGATGTCACACACACTCGCTCGTGTGTTTGAGGATGTCACACACACTCGCTCGTGTGTTTGAGGATGTCACACACACTCGCTCATGAGTTTGAGGATGTCACACACACTCGCTCATGTGTTTGAGGATGTCACACACACTCGCTCATGAGTTTGAGGATGTCACACACACTCGCTCGAGGATGTCACACACACTTGCTCATGTGTTTGAGGATGTCACACACACTCGCTCATGAGTCTGAGGATATCACACACACTCGCTCATGTGTTTGAGGATGTCACACACACTCGCTCTTGTGTTTGAGGATGTCACACACACTCACTCGTGTTTGAGGATGTCACACACACTCGCTCGTGTGTTTGAGGATGTCACACACACTCGCTCGTGTGTTTGAGGATGTCACACACACTCGCTCGTGTGTTTGAGGATGTCACACACACTCGCTCCTGTGTTTGAGGATGTCACACACACTCGCTCGTGTGTTTGAGGATGTCACACACACTCGCTCGTGTGTTTGCGGATGTCACACACTCGGTCCCTGTTGACCTGTGTCTAATTTGATGAACCTGAATACAGTGATGCGTGACCTGATCACATGACCCCTGCGCTCAGGTGTAACCTCATCTCTATCATTAAAGGTGTATTATCTGTGACAGTGTGTGAGGGTCCACAGCGATGATGCGTTTCCTGTTCCCCTCCCGAGAGAGAGGCGTTCTTCAGGGATATTTCAGGAAAGGCTTTTATTAATTCATGAACTGGAAACGGGTTTAATGACTCTGATGATGTATTATTCTCATGACTTCAGGTCTGAAACATGAATCTGTCGAGCGTCACACACACACTTCATTTCATTTCACTTCAGCATTCAGATGATGCATGTGTCCTAAAGTCCATTCATTTAAAGAAATGTATGTAAAGCGATTTCTAAACACTTTAGAAAAAGTTATTATTCATTTTGGTTACTTTATTATTATTATTAATAGTAATATTGATACAAATTAACCAAAATTATTACAACACATTATTTTCCTTTTCTTCTTTTTATTATTATTAATAAAATAATAAAACAATTATAAAAATTCACACAATTGCAATAATATTTATAACATTTTGCAACTTACAGTATTATTAATATTAATAATAATAATAATTCACCAAAATCAGTACAACATTATTTAGAAATGCTTTTCTTCTTTTTTAAATAATAATAATGCTAAAAAAAATTAACTCAAATTAATACAACACATTATTTTCCTTTTCTTCTTGTTATTATTAGTAAAACAATAAAAGTATGTACACAATGTACAAAAAATGTACACAATTGCAATAATATTTATAACATTTTACAACTTGCTGTATTATTAATATTAAGAATAATTAAAATGTACACATTATTTTTAAATTGTATTATTACTTTTATTGTTAATAATATTGTTAGTTTTATTACAAAATAATAATAAAAAAGGACAATCTTAGCTAATTAAAAGGTTAATAATAATAATTAGAATAATATAAATAATTAACCAAGATCAATACATTTTAAAGTGTTAATAATAAGAATAATAAGAATGTAATAGATCATATATATATGATCCATTTAAAGTATTGTGAACTATTTGAATTTTGATAATGAAAGTAATAATAGCACATCTGTAAAGCTGCATGTGACTGTTTCAAATCGACCTGATTAAAAGTGTTCATTTATTAGGACAAAACCCTCGTTAGAGTGAATTATTCTGTCAGATTCTGATAAAGCATCGATGCTCCATCAGAGTTTGCGTGCGTGCGTGCGTGCGTGCGTGCGTGCGTGCGTGCGTGCGTGCGTGCGTGCGTGCGTGTGAGTGAGTGTGCATGTGTGTGTGTTTGTTTGTTTGTGCATATACGTGTGTGTTTGTGTGTGTAAATGTTTGTTAGTGCATATATGTGTGCATGTTTGTGAGTGTGTGTGCATGTTTGTGAAGGTGTGTGTGAACGTGTGTGTATGTTTGTGTGTGCTAATGTGTGTGTGTGCATGTTTGTGTGTGTGCACGTGTGTGTGCATGTTTGTGAGTGTGTGTACACGTGTGTTTGTATGTTAGTGTGTGCATGTTTATAAGTGTGTGTGTGTGTGTCTGTTTTTGTTTGTGAGAGTGTGTGTGGTCTCAAACCTCCTCCGTCTGGAATACAGATCAAGTATAAACCGACAGTTTATCAGTAACCCGTCCGTCGAGTGCTTTCAGCAATATTCATAGAGTCGTTCGTGAAGTTTGATTATACACTGAAACAGAAAATACTCTATAAACAATTTCCACTAGAAATGCTAGTAAAAGTCAGTTATTTACAAAGCGACAGCAAGTAACACATTTATTTAATTATGAAATATAGACTGAAATAGTATTTTCTTGTGAAACAATCTAATAATCCTTCTTTTATTTGCAACTTCGAATTAATTTTTTTTTTTACAATGTAGCGCAGAGATAATCTTAATCAACATATGGAAACCATTTAACAAACAATTTTATTGTATTTAATGCATTAAATATGTTTTACACCAACATTAAAATGGCTTCATTCTGTTCTGAAAATATAACCATAAAAAACATTTGCGTTACTTGAAATGAAATAAACGTTAACTTAAAGTAAAATATATATAAAAAAATAATTTTATTTACTAATTTTTTTTTTTTTTAAATTACAAAAAAAAATACTAAAATAAAAACAGAACATTTAAAAATTCAAAATATTAATAAAAACTATAATGATATCTCAATGATAATAAAATAACAGATTCATTATGATGCGGCTAGTTATTTATTATGCAGATTATGTATTTGTTGTCTGTAATTGTGAGTCTCCACACCCGTGATGCGTGTGTGTGTGTGTGTGTGTGTGTGAGTGAGTGTCCACACTCATGATGCGTGCGTGCGTGTGTGTGTGTGAGTGTGTGTCTCCACACTCGTGATGCGTGCGTGCGTGTGTATGTGTGAGTGTGTGTCTCCACACCTGTGATGCGTGCAGAAGGGAATCCTGGGAATCATCAGCTGTGAACAAACACATCCCTGCTTCACTCTGCATATTTACAACCAAACCTGCGCTTCACACACACACACACACACACACACACGATCCTGAATCTGACAGCCGCTCTCCACACACACACCTGATTTATCTGTCTCACCTAGGGATGCTCATTACATTCATTTCCCCGACCGACAACCGCCACTCGTTATCCGAGTATTAACCGTTAACTGATTAGATTATAAATATTGAATTGGCATTAAATAATAATAAAATTGACGAGTGTCCGTGACCCGTTAAAAATACCAAAAAAATAATTCACGGGTTTATATTAATGTGCAAACAGCAGCATACAGAATAAAAGAACCTGGATTCACATCACATTTTCACTCACCTGCAGCATTTCTGACAGTGACAACAGAGAAAAACATAAAATAGAGCAACAATAAATATATATATTTTTAACTTAAATAATTCCCAAATTAAGATGACAAAAAGAAAAAATAGCAGGCCGTCAAATAAAAATAGCAGGCCTACCTCAATCCACACCTTGTCTAGTTTTTATTTTTTTTTAAAGTAAGGGGTAGGGGTAGGGCTTTGACTTTTGCCCAAAAATCATATTCGAAGTTTGTTTGTTTATTAATATTCAAATATTAATTATTAATATTTAGACCATTAATTGCCGTGGTGCTAGGGCTAAGGGGGCTTATGCCCCGAATGTTTTAAGTAAAGCCCCAAATATTTTGTTACCTTGTCTTTCTCATCGAGCAAAACAATTAATCAGAAAAACAAATGTGAATAAGATTACAGCTGCCGCGATTAACTTACCTAATCATGAAAAGTGCATAGGCTATTACAGTTTTATTATATTTTTATCTCTGCATTAAAGGTACTTGCAACGTGCTTTTGCAGCTTTGAGCATTGTAGCCAATCACAGACATGTCTGTTGAACGCATCGGCCAATCAGATGTGTTCCTGTGCTGAAGATGTGTTTTGCGCGAGCTCACCGTCACCCGAGTTCTACACTTTTCGCAAACCTGTCATTATTATTGGCAATAAACTTAAGATGCAAATAAGAGATTCTCGCCAATGTATTTGATATTCTTGATGCTGCTCTGATGCACTCCATTACGCACCGCTCTGTTTGTTTTCATGATGACTCATGGTTCAGCGGTCTAACGTTAGCTCATCGATGTCAAAATGATTAAAGAAGCCGGGTCTTAAGTTACCGTTCACAGAAGGATGTTAACAGTGAACGAATACCTGGTAAAATGTAAGTAGCGCCACACGTTGCTTTTCAAATTGTCAGGAGTGTAGATTTCGAACTCCTCGTCAGGAGTTGTTGTTGTTGGCGTTCGCGCTATTGTTTTGATATACAAAATATGCGCTGCGCTGACCAGGACACTAACGTCACCTACAGGAGCCCAGATGACCAATAATTGCCCTGCTAATGAGCTCGTGATTCACAACTTCACCAGGCGTGAAAAAGCCTCGGAATCTGAATTGAAAACAACGTTTACAAGCAAACATATTTACACAAAATAATGCCCATATCAGGTTCAAATATTAAAGGCTGCCTAATATTCGTTTGAATATCATTATTTTTTTATATATTCGTATTCTATTCGAATAACGAAGTTCGGAGTCAAAGCCCTAATGTGAGGTTAGTCTGGGTCTCCGATGGCACAGATATCCCGGGAACACAGAGATAACGTCTCGCTGGAGTGGCCAGCTTCGGGAAGCGCTTCATTTGCTCGTGGATGTTTGCTTCGCCAGTCATATTGCATTGTACTTGCACCACTGCTGTATTTTAATACCGCATAGCATATTTTACAAGTAACTTCGTCTCTCTTTCTGTGGAAATGGTCCCACACAGTAGCTACTTCTTTCTCAGTGAAATATGTCTGACGGCACGTGTGGTTGTGTGTGTCGACGCGCCCCGTGAGTTAACAAACATAGGCTATATATAAAAAAAAATTATAGTATTTTTTTAACCATGCAGCAAACAAAAACCCTTAAAAATAAAAAAAAACTTTTAAACCTCCTAAACCTTTTAACTGGTAGTGTTAATCGCTTAAAATGTTTACTTTCGGTTAGCGGTTAAACGGTCAATATGAGCATCCCTAGTCTCACCGTCAGCCTGCAGATTGAGATCAGGAAAATCAGGAAAATCATCGTCCTAAAATGGCATGGTGTGTAAGGAATTACAAACCTGCGCACATATATTCAAACGCACATAACAATAGAATCACTTCTTAATGCGCATGTGAACGCCATCAGTGTCTATCACAGGTTCACGTTTAAAGTCTGTTTAGAGAGAACGGTGTCGTCTTAGCGGCCCCTAATTTAATAACAAATGATCATTTAGACGGAAGTGAATCAATCAAAACTAACTTTAGCTGGAAAAAACATTTTTCAAGAACCACTATAAAACTAAACCAATCTCTGTTACCTTAAATTATATGTTTATCTCTGTAAAGCTGCTTTGAAACACTGCATAAAAACATCTACATTGTTAAAAGCGCTATATAAATGAAGATGACTTGACTTGACTAAAATAGGTTTCGTTTTCTTTATTCAAAATATACTTTTTTTATTGTTTCTTTTTGATTTTAAAAGTTATTGGTTTGATTGTCAGGAAGTGCATGAACTAATAAAATGTATGTTGAATGCAATGCAAGTCTCTTTGGATTAAAGTTTCTGCAAATTCTATAAAATGTAAAGAATAATGAACTGAAATGTGACCCAGACATTACAGTTTTTGTAAGATTGACCCAGTCAGAAAAGACACGGATGAGAAAGAGATGCAAGATGTTCTAGTTATGATTCTGCAGGGACAAACTCACTGTCCTGTTTTGTGGGCACACACACACACACACACACACACACACACACACACACACACACACACACACACACACACACACACACACACACACACACACACACACACACACTCTCTCTGTCTCTCTCTCTCTATCACACACACACACACACACACACACACACACACACACACACACACACACACACACTCTCTCTGTCTCTCTCTCTCTATCACACACACACACACACACACACACACACACACACACACACACACACACACTCTCTCTGTCTCTCTCTCTCTATCACACACACACACACACACACACACACACACACACACACACACACACACACTCTCTCTGTCTCTCTCTCTCTATCACACACACACACACACACACACACACACACTCTCTCTCTCTCTCTCTCTCTCTCTATCACACACACACACACTCACTCACTCACAGAAACACAAACACACACACACACACACACACACTCCTGCACAGGTCACAGATCTATATTGGACAGACGCTGATCTAGATTAATGATCGCAGGTTTTCCAGAACTGCAGTTTTCAGCTCTATAGATCCAACCGAACGTTGATAGTGACATGATGTACTGTTTATTATATAATACTATCTAATATAATTATACTTAGAAAGAAATATAAAGAAAATGATTTTTTTGATGGTATTTTGTTGCAGAAAGAAATAGAAAGAGCTTCATCAAACGCTAATCTTCCTGTCATTATCTGTGAATCTGAGAGCTCATGTTCATATCAGTCCTCCAGGAAATACAGTCGTTTACAGAATCCCGCAGTGAGCTCTTCTGTGCGCTGTGGACTCAGTGACTGTACGATGACCAGTGGCCTGATTATACTGAGACTGATTACAGACTGGTCTGTTTCCTCCACTAAAGTTCAGTTGCACCATTAATGCTTTGCTTTATGTCAGAAACTCATTAAGGCTAATTATCATAGATCAGGTCCATTGCATTTTACTAGCAGTTTTAAGTAAAAGTAAAGTAACATTTGCAGCAGATTTGAATTTTTAGTTGAGTGAATATACTGTTTTACTAAGATGAAGTTGTAAATGAAGTTGTCCTGTGAACTGCTGGTTAAAGTAAACGAGTGAAGCGCTTAGAAATGTTGTCAGAACCTGCTAGAGAATAAACTGGCGACGTTTACATGCAACCAAATAATCCTTTAGTAATCAGGTTTACGGCTCAATCGGACTGAAAATCCTTCATGTAAACACTTTAATCGATCCGATTGGGCGAACCAAATTAAATTTCTGGTTTATTCCTTTTCTAATCCGACCGAGAGAACATGTTAACACTTGATCGGAATGAAAACCGAAACTGAAAGGACTGCGCATGTGGACTGACGTAGAAATAGCGTAATGACGCATGACACGCTGAGCGAGCTGTTGTTCCTGTTGAATAAAGTGTGATATAAACAAGTGTCCCGTCACAGGTGTAACTATGGTCAGCAGGGTAAGCGGTTGCTTACGGGCTCGGACCAATCAGGGGCCCGCGTGACTGGAAGATATTGAATGACAGCCGGTGCCCCCTATCGCATTTGACTACTTTTAGGCCCTGTCCACACGGAGTGCAACACAAATTTTGTATAGTATTGGCGTTTCGTTTGACTATCGTATTGGTGTTTGCATTTCGTCCAGACGGATCCGGCGTTTTGGGACACTGAAACCATTATTTATTTAAACTGGGTCCCAGAGTGGATAAATCTGAAAACGACACCCTTGCGTTTTCGTGTGTACGGCCAATCCATACATTTTGTGAAACGATGATGTCATCACACCACGTGTCAGCATTAGTCACACACCACTGTCGTGTTGGGTTCGTATAGTGCGCGCAAGGTTATGCGCATGCTCCAAGTCTTCTTCTCCTTGTTTAGTGTTTCTCTGTGGCACAGATGTGGTGTTACAGCACCACATACTGGTCTGGCATGTATACCACATCAGTTTAAGTCAGTTTCAGTAGTTTCATGTGTACGCATATATTTCTTGAGACGTCGCCGTGTTTACGAAAAAAAATTAGAACTAGGGGAAAAAAAAGATCCGATAGGGAAAGCTCTGGTTTCATGTGGATGTGGCCTTAGCCTGATCGCATTTTACTTTATTGCAAATTTATTTAAACAGCATATTTTACTGATCATGTGTGAAATGAACAATGATGGATTTTGGTGTAATTTTTTTCGAATTGGGACTGGGGAATCACCGGGTCTGTAAGTGAACATGCCTTATGCGTGCAAAACAGTAAAAACTTTGAACTTATGAACTTAAGACAGACAATATCGATATGGAGTCGTCAAATTACAAACACAAAAGTGGCTTTCAAAAACGAAAACGAAAAGAGGAATAGCAGTGAGTAACAATGTGTTATGGTGTTTTTTTGTGTGTTTTTTGTGGTGCGCGTAGGCTACTCCTGATTTTGTCAGTCATCTCATCTCTGTGTCGCTATTGGCACTTTTCCACTGCATGGTACGGCTCGGCTCGGTTCGCTTTTCCACTGCTGTTAGTACCGCTTCAAAGTGTGTGGGATTATAGACTGATCGTTATAGTTTATCCACTCCTCGGCGACCAATGAGAGGAACGTCTGCACTTCATCCACTGACCACAAGTTTTTTTTCTTCAAGCAAGTCAAGCAAGTAGTTTTAAAACAGGTGCTACAGCGGTGGCTGTTACTGGCTGTTTAAATCTAGCGGGTTTGATGTCTCGCAAATACAGTGACGCTGGTAGTGACGATTCTGTCTGACCAATCAGTGATCTGCAGTGTTTCCACGTCACATTTTAGTATCGGTACGGTACACCTGGAACCTAGGCGAGCCGTACCGCCATATGATCCTATCCCGTCCTCTTCATGGTAGCCTACTCGTGGACATTGCGTCATCACGTGCTGTAGTAGGGGCCCGCCTTGATAATCCTGCATTAGGGCCGGTGTCGGCTCGTTACGCCACTGTGTCCCGTCATTATAATTCTCCTTTCCCTGCGTCTGTGGAGCGGGACAACGTTTCAGACTCAAACAGTGGGAAACTCTGTATATTCGTGCAGTGTGCGCATGTCAAAAAATCAATTCTGATTTAAAGCTTGTGACATAAACGCGCACATCAACCCGATCTCTTTATTTATCGTTCATGTAAACACTGACTACGTTTACATGCAGCCAATAACCCGTTCAAAACCGGAATATTAGCAATAACCCGGTCGCGCACGGCCATGTAAACACCGGCAAAAACCCGAATATGCTTATATCCCGGATTTTAAAAACCCGGATATCATACCTGGGGTACCCCTTTTCTAACCCGAATTTTTGGTCATGTAGAGGAACTTCTCGGCGCATACAAAAACCCGCTTGCAGTATACCGGAAGTAAACAAGGCGAGACGCAGCACAGCACACACTGGAGCGAGGTCAGTACCAGCACCAACGCACAAACAAAGGCGATCGCTATCTGCCCCGAACTATTCATTATCCGCGCGCTGCTGTTGTTGTCTTTGGATACAGGAAGAAGAATCGGAAGTGACGCATATTGCGTCTTAAGGTTGTCCGTACGTCCAGACGCTAACCACGCGTCGCCGTTTACATCGGGATATCGCAATTCCATGTACAGAAGTAACTCTCTCTGCTCACGCATGTAAACGGCTTATTCCTAATGTTTCAAAAACCCAAATAGTGACCTTAACCCGACCACAACCCGAATATTGGCTGCTTGTAAACGTAGTCACTGTGTTCAGATTCATTAAACGGAATGAATTCAGTCCGATTGAAAGAAAAGTTGTGCAAGTAAACATATCCAGTGAGAGAGATTAAATAATCTGCTCTTATTGAGGAGATGAGACTCAAAATCATCTTTGTCACTCTTCCACATGCTCAGTTTTCACCGCCTCGATTCCAAACCCTCCTTATGAAATTCCTCTTATTTGAGTCTCAACACACAAAATATCATCAGAGAGTTACATCACAACACTGGATTACATTGATCCTCCCACTGATGCTGAAACATCGGCTCTGGCTCAGACAAAAAACCAAGATCCCGTCGTTCGCTGTTCCTCACACTGTTCAAAACCTCCATGATGATCGAGACGTGGCGAGTCTGAATCTGCAGTTTGAGCCAGAGAGTTGTTTTCTCTTACATCTTTATGATAGTAGAAACATGGCATTAAATATTGGTATCAATCAGTAATTTGGTGTTTTATCAGCCACTATTACCTTTTTGGATTTGGATACTTGTTTCCAGCTTTGTTTTGTTTATTATTTTAGTTTAGTTTTTGATTGATTGTATTTTGCACTGCTTTGGTAATGCAAATGTGCAGTTTGAATTTAATTATTTATTAGCCTATTTAATACAGTTTTTGTTTTATTATGTTTTGGAAAACGAATGTGCCATTTGCTGTTCATTCGTTAATTTAATTTAACTTAACTTAACTTTGTTTTAAAAATAGTTAAACTTAATTTAGTTTAGTTTAGTTTTATTATATTTTTCACTACTTTGGTAATAAAAATGTGTTTATTTATTTGTATTGCTTTATTTTATTTTATTTTATTTTTTCCATAAGCTGTCCATACATTAATATTATATGCATCTGATTATCCAATCATGTCATTTATCATGTATAATATAAGCACGAGCAGCAGTGACTAACGCTCTCCTTCACAAAACACTCAATAGAAGATCTGTGACATTTCCCTCTCTTTACTACAGCCACTCATTTACAGAGCACTCGTGAGGATGAGGATGATGATGATGATGAAGAGGGCTTTCAATAATTCACTAACCCACTGTAAATCTCTCTCTCTCTCTCTGTCTCCTCCATCATTCCTCTGTGTGTTGTTGACAGATGAAGTGAGATGAGTGGAAGTTCAGGCCTCCTGCTGACTCTGGATCTGCCGTTTTCAACCTATTTAAACGCAGTGACATTTCTGAGAGCGTCGAGCCTCAAGCCTCAGATCTGCTGTTATTGTCCTAATGATGAGCTCAACCTTTATTAGCCTTTAGAGCTGTTATATATCCAGTCCGGTCCTGTGGCCAAGAACTGCGCATCTAAATGGGAAAGTGACCAAAAACATTTTTTTTGTTTTTTTTAGTGTGTGTGTACAATTGAGATGACAATGTGTTGAATAAATGTGTGTGTCCACGTGTTAAGAGTGTGTGACGCTCTCACATCCTGAGCGTTTCCACAGCGCTGACCTCGGGAAAGGTCGCCATCATTAAACGCTGGTCAGTTGTTTATTTGGAGTTCAATTAAATCTTTAAATTTGACTTTTTTTAGTAGCTTACTCAAGGTGGAATTGATCATTTACAGTACGTTAGTAAAAAATATTGCATATGCACCCGAGTGCACGATGAAACTGCACATTTTAAATGTGTTTATCTGCTATGTTTATTCTGTCGGGGTTAAGTAGATGCGAGAGTTGATTTCAAGAGTTTTTAAAAACGTGTTAAATAAAATATTTATTTTTTCAATTCCATGAGAAAATCATGGAAGGAAATTATGCAGATCTCAAATTATAGTTTTTTGGCCAGGTGAAAATGAAATGTGATGCCGTGAGTGACAGTTGATCGCTCATCTCTCGTGTGGAAATGTACACACACGCGCACACACGCACACACACACACACACACACACACACACGCCTCTCCTGTCCTTGTTTCCTCACTAAAGGACACACACTCACACAGACAGTGGCAGTGAAAGCATTCTTGAGTGCTCCTGTTTTTATTTATTTATTTATATGTTTATTTATTTATATGTTTATTTTTTATCCATGAGGTGCATTGTGAACAGAAAAGGTCTTTTTCCGCAGCTCTCTCTCTCTCTCTCTATATATATATATATATGTTTTCAGAAGCTGTGCCGCAGTCTGTTAATGAAATGAGGTTGACCTCTGACCTCTGCAGCTGTAGTAAACGCTTTGACTCGGTCAGCTCTTTATTCGGCGTGTGACAGGAGTTCAGATCCGATCGGCTCTTCTCCTCTTCCACTGTTGTCAGACTCACAGGTGTCTTAGATATCAGTCAGCGATTCGAAATCAAACTGAGTTTCACTTTCAGACAGGCAGATTCAATCTCATGTCGGACACACATCTCACACTCGTACATTATACATCAGATCAGTAGATTACAATTCTGAATTATTCACGTACAATTGATTCAGATACAATTGACCAATCACAACACACTGCTCCAGTCGACCAATCAGAGCACAGTGTGCTTTTCAGAAGGAGGGGCTTCATAGAGACAGGAAGTAAACAGTGCGTTACTGAAGACTGGGAAGAGAGGAGCCGCAACAATGGAGAATATGAGGAAAATAATCAACATTAAAGCAGAAAAACCTGTTCTAGTAGAGCCTGAAACAACATGACTCGTTTGAGGATCTTAATCATGTCAGATTTGTGTCCATGAACGTTGAGGAAGCCGGTTTAACTGAACTCAGACTAAAGCTGTGTTTAGTCTGTGAGCATCATCTGCTGGTCAAACGAAGCCAAAGCGCTGCGATTACCATGGAAACTGATGTGTGGAAGCATGAGCGCATGAATCAGACGACGGGTCCTGCTGAGCGACTCGCCGTTCGGGGCCGTTGTCCTAAAATCAGGCGTTTGATGGACTGTTTTGACTTGGACCCGGAACCGGGACGCTCCTGTGTGTGAGTGGCCATTAAAAATACATGCAGGTGTTTTCTCAGGACGAGTGATTCAATGGTTTAGAGACAATGGCATTTCCACTCATGGAAAATAATCTACCTGATCATTTAAAATGCATGAGAGACTCACAGCGAGAGGAAGAGTAGGTTTCCTCCAGATCTACACTCCAGCTTTGCTGTGACCTGTTCTCTCATGGGTTTGATTTTTAAGTGATGGTTCCTTCAGAAATGAGAAATCTGTCATTATTTACTCACCCTCGTGTGACTCAGATCCTGTATGACTTCATTTCCTCCATGCAACGCAGAACTCAGATGCAAAATCAAGCTAGTTTTACAGTTGAATTGATATTTTAATATTAGGTTTTAATACTAATTAAATTAATAAATAATGAGTCCATATAGAGAAACTCAAAATTTATTTTAATATTTAGATTAAATATTCACCACAAGTTCAAAATTATTTCAGTTCATTTTTTAAATGTTTCTGCTCACCATAGATTAAAAATACAGTAAAAACAGTGAAATGTATACAGTAGTCAACATCAAAAGTGGATCAAAACCTTTAATCAAAGTTCTACATGAATTTTGAACAATACCCGTTCTTGTTTTAGGACAACTTTGATCAACTTTTTTGATCCACTTCAAATGTTGACTACTGTATTACATGTGTATATATGGTAATATGCAATTTATTCCTGCTGAATTTTCAGTATTATTACTCCAGTCTTCAGTGTCACATGATCCTTCAGAAATCATTCAATCAATCAATCAATCAATCACAAAAACAGTTGATATATAACTGATATATTTTTTAATAAATAAATGAATATTTGTTTTATTTGATGAATAGAACTTGATCTGATCAGCAATGTTATTTGACTAAAGGTCATTTTCGATCAATTTAATGTCTTTGCTGAATAAAAAGGGTTAACGGTTACTGTCCCCAAATCTTTGAATAGTAGTTAATATTTATAAAGTTATTATTAAAATGATTTACTATTAAGTCATATGGCTTCAGATGACATTTTATGATACTTTTATGGTGTTTTATGTCAGCGTAAATATTCTACTGAACTTCTCCGTATGCTCCTGCGAGTCGGGTTTGAAGGAAGGGAACGATCCTTTAAAGTGTTGGTTTAAAGATCGGTTCTGATGGTTGCTAAGAGGTTTCTTCCTGTCCTCGGTGGCTTGATGTTTACACACCATCCAATTCCTGCTCAAATCTCATCAGGATCTTTAGATTAAAATGGGATTCTGCCAGCAGGACACACTGACTAATGAGGAAGATGCAAGTCTCACTCTCACACACAGCATTTCAAGCAGGTTTTTCAGGCAAATCAATAAACACACGAGTAACTCTGTCGACAATAACACAGTTTAACTATAATTACTGTTTTTTTTTAAATATGGTTAATTTTACAGTGTACAAACACCTTGACCTCTTTATCTTATGGAAAATGCACTTGTTTAAGAAATATTCCTGGTTCAATACAAGTCAAATATAAGTTAAGCATCTAGACCAGCATTTCCACCTCAAAATGACAATTTATACACTTCACAGATTAGGGCTGAACGATTAATTGCATTTGCGATAATATCGCGATATGATGAAATGCGATTTTGTAACCGCAAAAGCTGCGATTACACTGGTCACGTGACACGCGAGAGAAAAGAAGTCTGCAGATCAAGCATCAACATGGCACGCTACGCATAGGTCTGGCATACAGGAAAGAAAAGTTTATTTTTTATGTATCTGATATTGTGTTATTCATTCTCTCTCTAACAATTCTGGATTGATTCAGAGAATTTCAGAATCGAGTCTGAGCTTAGTTTTTAAACACAGATGCGTGCTGACGCTGCGCGTGCTTTATAAGCTTTCATAAAGTTCGGTGTTTAAGCGAATTACAAGGACAGTCGCGGGCTTCATTGCACAGGTTTTACCGCTTTGATGTTACTCTTGCATTGCGCGGTCTTGGCCGCCGGAATTTTCCTTACAAATGCTCCACAAAGGCATTATTTATGTCTTTTGGAATGCAGTTGGCTTATATATTAAAAATATGAAAATCACTGAGATAGCTGCTTTCATTTTAAAATACTTACGGGCGCTTTGTGAAGAGTGCTCGTGCATGCGGCTGTGAGCGACTCATTGGGTAAATGTACTTGCATCTCAAAATGCTTTTGACGCGAAATTAATGTAAACACGGTCAGTTATATCTTAAACCAACAGGAAAAACCACATTTACAATTTCAAAAGAGAAATGTGCATTAGTGTGAATGCAGCTTATCGTATAGGGGGAAAATCACTCCAGCTCTTGAATGGAAAACGTTCAGACCGCCTACTTTTAAATACTGAAAGCACTCTTTGTTTATTGCTTGTAATGTTTTTTTTGTTCCTCTTTATTTACTAGCTTTTATATTTTGAAGCTATATTAGTTTATAGCCCATTTAAAATTCTTAACATGTAATTGGTTTAATTAAATGTTTATATATATATATATATATATTTTTTTTTTTTTTATATATATATATATATTTATTTTTTATTTTATTTTTTTAAGTATGTATATTTACACATGTAATTAAATACATATTTTAAGTGTTATTAAGATTAGTTAATAAGAAAAAAATTAGATCGGATAATGAGCTGCCTAAAGATTCCCATCCCTACTGTACAATGATTTATTGCTTGTCTTTGTCGACTAATACAGAAGGTAAAGAACTTAAAGTAATCGCATATTAAATCGCAATCGCAATATTGGTTAAAAAAGTGGCAATTAGATTATTTTCCATAATCGTTCAGCCCATCACAGATCAAACATTCATTTGTCATGGGGAACTGAATATAAGCACTTGATCCTTAGACTTGCATTGTAAAGTGCATTATTATAAACTAGGTCTATCAATAGATTAACATTTTTAATCGCGATTAATCACATACTTCTCTTGAAATTAAGCATACATCATTTATCTTGTTTAACACATTTATTTTGTTATTTTGACCTATATTGGGTTTTTATGATGCAATGTTGCGTACTACTTCAGTAATTTATTTGCGTTAAATTATTTTTATGCGCTACTGATTTTGAATTAATCGTTGACAGTCCTACTATAAACCCAATGTTTCTTTGTTTTTACAAACTGCGGTGATGGAGTTTGATGTAAAGTAACAAACATGTGTTGTTGTCGTCTTGTGTTTCAGGTGGTACTGGTATTCGCCCTGAGCATCGGCGCGCTTGTGATTTACTTCATCGACTCCTCTGAGTGAGTATATTTCTCATTTTATCACTGCATCTCATTAGATACAGTACATACAGTAGATAAAGACACTCACCAACTTGCGAATACATTTGTGAGTAAATAAATTGGCTCACTAGTTGAGTATAACTCATTGTTTAAATCAAATTGTAAAGGCCAGTTCATGCCAAGCACGGATATTTGTTGTGAACATAATTGCTTTAGTGACTTTTATGAGTAAATCTGGTTTTCCTTTAACTTGATGAATATTCTGGTCTTGGAGTGAAGTTAATCTAGTGCCTCAAAGACAGTTTTTCTTTCTCCAAACCTCATATATAAAATTCATATCTCCATTAAACCAACAAAAACTAAATCACGAATTTCACTCAAAGCTCTTCACTACAGTCCGCCAAAATAAAAGTTTGGTTTAACTTGAAGTAATTATGCCAGTACAGTTGTACAGTAGACTGTACTGCTCAAAGTCATAATAATAATACAATTTATTAAAAATAATTTTAGGAATATCACACTATTTAAATTTAAACTGTAAATCTCTGTTGTGCATAAATTTTATTACCACCGTTTTTTATAATAAATTATTAAGAATTGATATGAAATTGGTATTAAATCAAAAAACATAGAAGACCAGAAATACACATAAACAATATTTTTTTTTTAAACATTTCATAGGGCACTTTTATTTATAAATTGTTAAAGTTTGAAGAATTCAATTGATTGGATAACCTTTTTGATTATTACAGTTTACAGTTTATTTAAACCATTAAAATGGAATTCAGAATAATTAAAACGGAAAACAGAATTTTGGTAAAAATAAAATGCAATTGACCCTTCGCTAAGCCACGCCCGAAAACCGTCACTGGCCAATCGTGTCTTAGCAACCGTAACTAGGCGCGGGAGGTCTGGCAAGCTTTCGAGCGAGGGAAACATGCCGAAGCGTTGTGCGTATGGATTGTGCAAATCTGATACCCGGTATCCTAAAAGTTTGGACGGGGGAGTGGAATTTTTTTCCTTCCCGAAAATCTAAAAGCCAAGAGGAGAAATGATGTGCGTGGATCAAGCAGTGTTGGAGACCCAATTCACAACTAAATGTCGACAGGATTAACAAAAACACATATTGCTTGGAAGTTGGAAATAATTACGGTTCTTTGTTCATAATGCACGTTTTAACGTAAAATAAGACGTTTAAAGACAAGACGGAGGCTCACTGACATACTTTAAAATATATTTCAGCATTTTGTTAATCGACGGCCTACTAGCCCTGACTGAGTAACTTTAACCCAATCCGATCGCGGCTCTCCCGGTGTTAGTGTTATTCCACAAGATTTATGGATAAACTGTTTGATTTATAATTATAAGATTAGTTTCACATTTCACTTACCCTGCTGTGCACGAACATAGCTGTCCCTCGATTTGTGTGTTTCCCATTTGAATGGTCAGCGTATGAGGCGCTGCTGCTGCGACTATAGGCTTTAGCTTCAATTTTTATTAAATTATTCTCTAATCGGTTGCATATTATATCGTGGATATATCCCTCGAATGCATACTGCAGTCCCTTTTGACTTACTCTCTCAGATATTTCACATGTTCGCCAAAAATTACTAATTATCTCATTGGGAATGTCTGACACCGGTGCATACACACTGTAATAGACGTGCTAGAGGCGAAAGCTTGACAGGCGTAGCAACAGTAACTAAGGAGGGCGGGGCTTAGCGAAGGGTCAATTTGGGAAACAAATATATATTTTATAGGGCCATGAAATGAAAAACAGCAACATAGTCCCATCGTCATAGGGTCAAAATATATAATGCACAATTCACTGGATTAAACATAAACAGAGAGGGGGGGATGGGGGGAGGGATAAGCCTGTTGTGTTTGTTGCAGTTTTTCCTCTGAATAGACTGAGATTACATCAGAAACTGGTGCTTCTGTCAGAGATCATCAGAGGGTTCAGTCCAACACTGACTCATTACAGGAACAGTTTAGACACAAAAACCAAAGGAAATGGGCACAGATGCCGTCAAGCTCCCCAAATGCACCCCAGAAGTATTATAAAAGTAGTTTATTTGAACACAAAGACTATAAATGTTAGTGCACAAGACAAATAAACCACACATTTTAATTATTATTTGCTGAAAATCTGAGCTCATAATTCTCATTCCTCTTGCTGTGTTTTTGGTCACAAGACACACGAGAACCAATTACTTTTGGTGTCATTGACAGGTTTGGAATGAGAGTGTGTAAATGATAAGGAAACCAAATTAACCTAATTGCATCACTTCAGTTAAACACACATGCTATTTAGTATGTATGAAATGACATCATGGCAGATAGACTTACATTGATTCTGGCTCTGTGTACTTTGTGTTTTCTCTGCATTTAATGCCAACATTAAACATTATAAGGTAACACTTTACAAGAAGGTTCATTAGTTAATGTATTAACTAACATGAACTAACAATGAGCAATACATTTGTTACAGTATTTATTAATCTTTGTTCATGTTAGTTATTAAAAACCCAGATGTTCACTGTTTGTTCATGTTAGTTCACAGTGCATTAACTAATGTTAACAAATACAACCTTTGATTTTAATAATGTATTAGCAAATGTTGAAATTAATATTAACCAAGATTAACTAATTCTGTAGAAGTGTTGTTCATTCTTAGTTCATGTTCATCAACTAAGGTAGTTAACTGATGTTAACTAATGAACCGTATTGTAAAGTATAACTCATTATAAAAACACATTCAGGAATGTGTGCTTTCAGTTTATTTTCAGTGTCAAATATCACAATCCGTGTGTGCATTTTAGATCCCAAATAGTTTTGCTTGTTTCAGTAAATTATGCTCTGATCCTTTGTGTTTTAATCTTTCCGATCTTCCATATCTGAACAGCACGTCCTACTCAGCATTAGAAACACACACATACACACCAAACACACACACACACACACACACACACACACACACACACACACACACACACACACACACACACACACACACACACACACACACACACACACACACACACACACACACACACACACAGGCCTGTTAACACAGGAAGTGAGCCGCATCCACTTCCTCATTAGTGCATCATCATGAGGGATTTAGCGTTTGATGTGAGACGTTGCTCTGGCTAGCAGAGCTGAATTGTCCTGAGCGCTATAAAGCTGGAGCGGGGCATCAGGTCACGGCCGAGAACAGCTTTAGATCGTGTGCTGAAACTGCATTAGAATATGAGGGATTAGATCTGTCAGATAAGCAGCAGGTACAGACATGTGTGTGTGTGTGTGTGTCATTCTGCATATCTGGAGCCTTATGTCGCTAAATATTGCATGACCCAAACACACGCCACAAACTAGACTGT
>NW_027509187.1:1005000-1127500 GCF_051911475.1 Siphateles boraxobius | reverse complement strand
AAGGTGCGTTCCATTCGACCGTTAGTGGACTGCGAAGTGGACTTCACAGGGTATTTCGCCATCTTAAGTGAGATTCCAATCCGAAGGGAACGAACATGTTCAGTTCGAAGGGCACTGCAAACGGCGTAGGGAATAAGGGAACATCGATACATCACTTCACAGGAAGTGGAGAGCGATATCACCCAACTGTCATTGCGCGCCACGTCATCACCAGTCAGAGCTGTCATAAATACCGATGGAGGAGTTTATGTATGTGTGTAGGTATTCATACATTTTGTCATTATTATACAAATTACAGTATTTTTAACGGTTATTGTGGTGAATATTACATTTGATATGCTATTTTTTGTATGTCCTAGTGACTTTATAAACGATTATCATAACAATTTACCTCAGTGAATGTAGCCAGCTTAGCTAGTTTGTGAAGTAACTTAAAGTGATTTTATTTTAGGTAACTTAGCCGTAAAAAAGTGCTTAGATAAATTTGTCTATTTAACCGCTATGTAATCATGTGACCATTGATTAAAAACACATACACAGATAGTTGACCAAATAAAGTTCATTTTCATATTGCATGACAATTACAACAGAGATTCAATTCTGTTAATAGTCAAATAATAGCAGTAGTCAAGTGTATAAACTGTTTTTCATTATATTTATAGTTAGGCTACTTAATGTTTTTTATTTATCTATTATTGTATAGTGTATATATTTTAAATGTGATATTAAATTAAAATATTAATGTAAGCCTATATCTATTTATGTTAATATCATAATCTGCGAAACCCTGTCGTTAACTTTCTTTGATGACGCTTCCAAATGAGCGGTTATTGTCAGCGAAGTCCACTTCAAGTGATATACCGTGCTCAGGGAGTAGGGAGCAGTGAACACTTGTGTAGGGACCCTGTCGAGTGGAACGCACCTATTGGCTACTGAGTTACTTAAACAATCTTTGTCAAAGAATACACTTATTTGTTCACATTTTAAACGTTCTTGTTTCCATTTGTTTAATTTCAAGTTCTGAGGTGAATTATCCATTACAGCTACAAAGCTGGAGCACTAAAGGATATTCAAAGTCACATTACACGCTTTTAACATTAAATAAAGCACATAAACAGTACCTGAGATTATTATTGCCACACTTTGTGTTTGTTGTTCCATAAATATTGAAAATATGAATATTATTAAACAATATTTGATCTGCTGTAAAGTGTAACAACACCAGGCTGTTAGCGCCCTCTGCAGGCCTTTATTATTTTATACATAATATACTGTACATACGATTATTGTTCATATTATGTATATGAACAATATACATGTATAACACTTTTAACAGTGTTGTTCTATAAAATCATGATTACTTGCTTTTGATACATAATTTGTACCAAATATTATTGACTTTTTGTTATTATAGGCCTATACAGTATGTACTTTAAGTTATTTAAAGGCTTTGCTTAGGTCTATTTTTATTATAAATATCAGATAACTGGATTAATCTCTTTTAGCAAAATAATGGTCAGTGACAGCGCTAGAGTTGTTCACGTCTGCTGTATGTAAAGCACTACGTGACATGAGTATTACTTACGTTAAACGTCTGTTAATTACAGCCGGCGTTCAGTTTCAGTCTCTGACCCGCTGGAACAGAACTGAGCAAACAGAGATGGATAGAGTTGCGTTTCTCTGTCCTGCAGCTGTTCTTAAACTTCTTCAGGTTGAGAGTTTCACAGTTCGCTGTTCTCTCTCAGGTCCTCTGTACAGGAGTGTTCAATTGCTTGCACTAGAGTCAAACCTGATCCACTGAATAACAGACTCGAGCCGGAGGATCCATAAACACTGATCTCTGAACCGCTTCCTGTAATTCTGTCAAACGCACGAAACCTGAATCTTTACCCCAAGAAAAAGTCACAGTATATATCATCGTGCACACACATATTTAAATGAAAAGCTTAAAATAAATCGCTTGTATTATTTATTTGTAAGTCGCACTAAATTAATAAATGTAAATGTATAATGGTTATTGTCTAATGGCAACAAGAACTATGTAATAGTTCATATTATGTTTTTTTAATTGTTTAAAGGATATTAGTGTCCCTTTGTTGGTTGATAGTTTAAATGGATGCTCCCTCAGTCTGAAAACCTCTGTGTTTCAGTTTTTGCAATGAAAAATACTGTAAAACAGTAATGAGAATTAAAAAAAACACACACAAATGTAAAATGTCCAGATGCATTGCAGTAATGGGACTATGCTTCATTTTTTTTAAACAATGTCTCAATGGAAAAGTCACCCTCTCCGTCACACTCACATAAATTGGACAAAAAAAATTAAAAATCAAAATGGATTGACACCTTCACACATCCACGATTGTGAACAATTTAACATGCATAACACCAAGTTCAGGTTTGACTGTGATGTTGTGACGTAATTGCAAAAAAATAATGATACTTCAGTTAAAAAAATGCTACAAAATGTTAAATTGTAAACAACTTGTAAATTATATATGAGCCATTGAGTAATCCTCTGCTGCCATCTAGTGTCTGTAGTTGATTTTTTTAAAGTTTTTGCTTTCCAGTAGAATGGTTGCTATCTTCCTCTAAAGTTAAACCATGTTATTATGTTATCACCATGAAACTGAGAAATGTAGATAATCTTTTAAGTGAGTTTTCCAAAAATATAAATATTTTATATAAATGAATATATTTTAAATGATTAAAAAGTGAGGCAAAAAAAAACTGCACAACTCTACGGCAAAAACTATAAATTATATATATATATATTATTATGTTACAAAATAAAAAATTTCTGTCTGGTCAGAAAGAGGAATATTGTTGCCCTATGTGCAATTGCATAGTAAGTAGGGCTGAAACAATTCCTCGAGTTACTCGATTACAAAAATTCCTCGAGGCAAAAACTCTGCCTCGAAGCCTCGTTAAATTCCTATGACGCGCACTATACGCGCGGCGCAGGGATTTGATTTTCCCACGGACCGTTTATTCACACGGACCTGTTCAGGAAGAAATAGTTGGCGCGATGGCGAGGAATAAATATGTAAATAAACGGCAGAAATTGTCTAAAGTGTGGGATCATTACACACTTAATTCACTTAATACACTTAACTCGCTGAAACAAGGTAACGTAGTCTAACTTAAGCCTATTGATGTTCGCTGATTTTAATCCCATACTGTATTTGTAGCGATGTCGTGATGTGGTTTGACTAGATATGATTTTTACCTTTGATGACATTTTTAAGTAGTAAACGTAACTATGTAAACGAAACTACTAATTTATGACATTTTCATCTACATGCCCTCCTTATGCGCCAGAAAAACAAGTGCGCAGCCATCTTTAGTCAAGTCAAGTCACCTTCATTTATATAGCGCTTTTAACGATATAGATTGTTTTAAGTAGCTTTACAGTGATAGGAAATTAAAGTAACAGATTGTTTTGGCTGTACAGCAGCTCTAGAATAAAGTTGTTGTCCAGTTAAAGTTAGTTTTGATTGATTCACTTCCGTCACAACAATCATTAGCTATTAACTTAGCTAACTTGCTAACACGACACTGTTCTAACAGAGAACCCTTAAAGGGATAGTTCACCCAAAAATGTAAATTCTGTCAGTATTTACACTCCCTCATGTTGTTCAACCCCGTAAGACCTTTGTTCATCTTCGGAACACAAATTAAGATATTTGTGATTAAATCTGAGAGCTGGATCACTCCTCCATAGGCTTCTAAGGGATTGAAACTTGTTCCCCGAAAAGTTATTAAAGACATCGTTAAAATAGTCCAAGTGACTACAGTGGCTCAATCTTAAGTTCATCAAGCGACGAGAATACTTTTTGTGTGCAAAAAAAAACTAAAATAACGACTTTATTTCAACTATTCATTTCCTTCTCTGTGGGCCTCGAGTCAGTTAGCGTTGTGTGATAGCGTAGAGCTACGTCACACGCAGACTCACTATTGGCCAACGTTGGTCATGTGTGTGATGCGTATGACGTACAACACAGAAGCGCTGCGCTGCTAGCCTGGCAAGCCAGACCTACATGAAGATGGGGCGGGATAAACGGGGGCGGGATAAGGGGCGAGATAAACGGTTGTCTTTCAAATTCCCTCTGCACGCAATAGGACAGCGCTACAACCAACCAGAGCAACGAACGGCTCTGGCTGAGTGAGTCCCATGCGTTTTCCCACCAGCGGAGCTAGTTGATAGGCCTAATATTAAACTTTTGCGTATCCGGTCGTAAAAAACTCCAAACACATCTTCCTTTTTAAGAATGACTTAAGTGACGTTCTCTTAACTCCAAGTCATCCAGAGTCGCGGCCAAAGCCGATTCGAAAGACCGCTGTTCGCCAGCAGCATCTTCTTTGTTTTCAAGTAGCAGGGAAATCACGCGGAACCGTCACAACTCTGCCGTCATTATGTTAAGCCCGCCCACCAACTCTATACACGATGTGATTGGCCTGACCAGAGTTTGGTTTTTCCAGCTCGAACGCCAACAAGAGTTGCTAGACCACACTTTGCTGCAAAATATTTTTTGCTGCCGCTAGGGTGCGTCTAGATTTCTAGGCTACTGCGCGGTTACACTAGTGAACTCACTCGAGGCCCACAGAGAAGGAAATGAATAGTTGAAATAAAGTCGTTATTTTTGTTTGTTTTTGCGCACAAAAAGTATTCTCGTCGCTTGAGAAACTTAAATTTCAATCCCTTAGAAGCCTATGGAGGAGTGATCCAGCTCTCAGATTTAATCACAAATATCTTAATTCGTGTTCCGAAGATGAACGAAGGTCTTACGGGGTTGGAACAACATTAAGGAGAATAATTACTGACAGAATTATCATTTTTGGGTGAACTATCCCTTTAATGCGATCCAGCCGCTCATTCACACAAAACAGTTCCTGGTGTTCGAGAACGCAAACCATGAAATTGTTCCAAGGTACACGCCTTGAAAAATGTATAATAGAATATCTACAATATTTTCTTTGTACTTCCGTGTTTGCGGTCGCTCTGTATATCTCTATAGCATCGCTGTCCAGGAGTAATTAGCTGGTGAAGTGGATTTACTTAATGTAAAGTTAACGAAAGTTATCATGAGTAGTGTAATGTTTAAAGCAGATGTCTTAGCAAATGTCAGTAGACCGGGAAGAATTAAAACGAGCCGTTAATTCATAAATGCGTAAGATCACAGTGAAAATACAAACCGGAAGACAAAAGACAACGAGCGCAGCGCTGGAAAGAGGCGGAGCTACATAAGAAACACATTAAAAGCATTCATAACATACATTTGCCAACAGTTATTAAAGCAATAAAGCAACAGTTAATCTTTTGAAGCAACAGTTGCCTTTAGGGGATATGAAATATGGACCCACTGTATGTCACATAATAGCACACATCAAAGTCAAAATATGATTGCTTTAATAATTGATAATACTACTGAATATATTTCTGCTTTTAAACAATGTTAATTCTTTTGCTGTGAGGAATAAAATGCATGTAAAGTCCAAAGACAAATGCTTTTAAGGAAAAATTAGCAAATTTGAAAGATTCATCTTTTTAACGGGTATCTAGTGTCACTAATGATTAATCATCACCGTTAGGTTAATTAATGCAAGATTACGTGCAGTGTTTACTCCCGGTGAGGAATGACTTGTGCTTATCACACTGAAGCTTCATTACAGTGAACTGACGTCTGTTTCTCTGTTTTAAGCCCCATCGAATCCTGTCAGCACTTCCAGAAGGACTTCACGTTGCAGATCGACATGGCCTTCAATGTGTTCTTCTTGTTATACTTTGGACTCCGTGTAAGTTTATTTACAGTATTATGTACAGTACACACTTCTGCTGGACACAACACTGACACACACTTACCTTTCACTTATTTATAAACTATTTTAGTATTTATCAATACTTTGAATTAGCTTTTATTTTGATATTTTTAGTTATCATTTTAGTTTAAAAAAAATCATTGTATTTTTTTTAAAATATTTCTTTAATATATAAATATTAGTAATAATATATAAATATATATATAATATATACATAAATTTTAGTACTTAAACGTTTTTATTTCAGTTTCTAACATTTTAACTTTATTTTATTTCAGCTTTATTTCAATCATCGATGTTTAAAGATATATATTTTTAGTCATAACATTCAATGTTATTTTAGTATTATGTTTATTTATTCAGATTTCAGCTTTATTTAAATTTAAATACAATTCAATTCAAATTTATTTGTATTTGTCAGCTTTACAGAAAGTGCATAATGATTTACAGATACAGATTACAGATACAGATAGTCAAAGACAGATTTTTTAAATATTTTTTTATTTATTTAGTTAACAACACTGTTTTAATTATATGCATTTGAGTAACATTCATTTTGTTTCTTCCGCTTCCCAGTTCATTGCAGCCAATGATAAGCTGTGGTTCTGGCTGGAAGTGAATTCAGTGGTGGATTTCTTCACCGTTCCGCCCGTGTTTGTGTCTGTGTATCTGAACAGAAGCTGGCTGGGTAAAGCACTTCACACCATCACCCATCCAACTCTCCCATTACTGCCACTTTACCGTTAATACCCGATTATTTCCTCAGATTATGAGCAGCGGGTGCGAGAAACGTAAACCCGCTGGAGGAGATGATGAGCTGAAGAGCTCTGCCTCCTCCTGCTGGACATTATACGCTTGACAGGCTCTCTACAAACCCTCCTGTTGCTTAAAATCACGGATGGTTTTTCTCATGCGTCATGTGTGAAGTGTTGAGCGCATTTGCAACTGCGTCTAAACAAAACCTCAGAATGATCACATGACACAGATGCCGTCTACCAAACCGCAATATTCTTTTAATTAATCGCTGGATTTACTGGATTATGTGTGATTTGTTTAATTGTTTGAGTAATCGTTTTTCTGATTTTCCAAATGAGCATGTGTTTGTGGATTAACTTTGATTTTAAAGTTTTAACTGGTCAGAACTTACTTTTATTCAGCAAGGATGCATTCAGTTGATCGAAAGTGGCAGTAAAGACAATTATAATATTCCAAATAATTTAATTTTAAGCTTTTGAGCTTTCTATTCAGTAAAGAATCCTGCAAAAACACACATATCACGGTTTCCGTGTTTGTTTTTAACATTGATAATAATCATAAATGTTTCTTGAGCATCAAATCATCATATTATAGTGATTTCAGAAGGATCATGTGACACTGAAGACCGGAGTAATGATGCTGAAAATTCAGCTTTGATCACAGGAATAAATTACACTTTACTATATATTCACATACTCTATGTCAGTAAATGCTCTGCGAATACACTTTTTGCTGTATGTAGAGAGAAACATTGTTTTAATGCTTCATTTCCCTCATAGTCTCGGTCAAAGCTCAGCTTATGTTCTTCATGTTTTCAAGGACTTTAATCCTCCAATAGGGAACGGGAGGTCGAGGGGTCACATCATCCAGCTTTACACTTATTATTATTCAGCTTTCATGAAATTAATATCCTTTTGTTGGTGAGTGAGTGAGTGTGTGTGTCCAGAACACTCTCGTTTAAAAGTCTCACAAGTCAGAACTTCTTTTTGTTGTTAAACATAAATTTGTGTTGCCGGCGTCGATGAAATGGTTGCTTAGCAACTGCACAGAAATATAAAAATAAGCCACTCAAGAAACTGTTTCATTGTTACAATAGCCGCGTTTCCATTACAGATTTGCGCAAAACTTTTGCGATATTTTCTAAATGTCGTTAAAAAACGTCCATTAACCGATGTTATGTGACTGAAATGTATTTATTTTTCTCTCGCGATAAGTCATTCCTGCAATTATGGCATTGGATGTTGGTAGGTTTCCATTATTTTTAATGCGTGTCATCCAGCATTAATGGTAAAGAAAGACTCATATGAGGAGTTTCTGTGTGTTTCTCCCTCATTTCTGCTTTCAGCTCTTGATCGAGGCATTTCTTAGTGGTTTACAATCCCGTATTCCCATAATTCTGTTGTCTTTCATGAGTTTAATAAAAAACACACCGCACCATCTACTGTACGTCAGGTGACTGTAAATGCGCAAAAACGATTTCCATTTCAGTTTTGCGAAATATTCCTTTTTCGAACTGCCTGTAAATCCACCTCATGTGAGCGTAAAAACTTTTTTGCGATATATTGAAGTTTTTGCGAAATTGAAGTGTTTCCATTGATCGTATTTTCTATCCGCAATTTCAATTTGCGCAATTTGAAGGGTAATGTAAACGCGGATATTAATGTTACAGTGTGTTCAGAACAGGCAAACACACTCAGATGATCCTCAGAAGATGCTGAAGATCCAGTAATGTGTGTTTCTGGGCACATCAGACATCAGTGTTACACTTCGTGATGCTTTATTGATGAAGCGATGTTGAACAGGCGTTCTGTCAGGCCGTCCCAGGGCGATTCCTAAAGGAGCTTATACTGTAATATCCTGATGAAAAGGGTTTGTTCTAAGCTGTCACTACACGACTACATGATCACAAGCGGGATGCAGTTTTTTTGCAGTCTGGTGGACCTCGGTTTCTTCTGAAAGCGTGTCGCGTGGCTTTCTGCGGTTTCTCGGACTCAGATTTGATCATTTTCATCATCGTCATCATGATCCCGACGAAGCTGCTGGTGTACCGGAGCCCTGACGGGGCCACTCACACCGAGACCCTGCAAAACACACGCAGACGCAAGAAGTCGTGCGGCGAGCTCTTTCACAACGGCTACCGTGTGAAGATGCTCCACGCGCCGGTGTGTGAGAAAGAGGAGCGTGACCGATGTCATCACACACTCTCCTCCTGTTTCCATGCCGTGGCGTACTGGGGTAAGAGCTGATGCGGACGAGCAACACATGTTTCCTCCTGAATACGGAGACCGTTGCTGGCTTTTCACTTGCCATTGATTCTTGAGACACGAGAGGAAACAAAACGGCTTAAAAACGAAACTTGCACTTTGAAAATAACATAAATGGAAACACTTTACTGTAAGGTTCATTAGCTAACTACCTTAGTAGTTACAAAACTTCTTCAGCATTTAATAATCTTAGTTAATATTAATTTCAACATTTACTAATACGGTATTAAAATCAAAAGTTATATTTGTTAACATTAGTTAATGCACTGTGAACTAACATGAACAAACAATGGACATCTGTATTTTTATTAACTAACATTAACAAAGATTATTAAATACTGTAACAAATGTATTGCTCATGGTCAGTTCATGTTAGTTAATACATTAACTAATTAAACTTAAAGTGTTACCACATAATTATATCATTGCATTTGATTGTCTTAAAATGATGATGTTATTTACTACCATTCTTCAGATATTTTCAATAAATATGTTAAACAGAAATATAAATATGTAACATTACTACTGTGTCCTGACAGAAGGACGTTTTCCTTTTTACTGTAAAAATATTAATCTTTTATAAGGTTTCACAGCTGGGTCAATTCTTTTCATCCAGTATTTATAAAGATATTCATAATATCAGGGAATATTGAAGTCAGTTTTTGTACTGAAGTGCAACTGGGGAATTGTATAGTTTTTTTTTTCAAGCAATTTATGTTTTTTTATTAATAATTTTTTAATATCATTGTTTTTTATGCCAGTTTATATGTCAAATTGTTTGGGATTGTAAGATAATTCTTTCCCAATTTTAAGTTTAAAAGTGTTCAAAACACCAGTGAAAATGGTTAAAAATCAATAGGTACTATAGAAATGAAAATTCATTCATTCAATACTGCATTTGTCAGTATTTATAATACTTTTATTTTTGTATCTGACATTCAATACTTATGAATAATTGATTCATCTAAAATCATTTCTTAATGCATGAGTTTTTACTTAATTTTGCATGAGTTTTTACTGTGTTTTGTCCCACATCTCAAGAATCAATGCCGATGTTTTATTTTTTAGCTCATGTGTGCTTAATCATAGCTTATGAGCTTATCTTTTGCAAGACTCAGAAAACCATTTTAACCTTTTAATCATTGGGAAAGGTCATTCATAATCGCTATTCCTCTACAAACGCATAAAAATGAACCATGAGCACTACTAAAGGACAAAAGGAGAGGCTTTTTCTTGCGTTTGGTCAAAAACGTCATGCGTCACACTGTATATGGAAGGTCAAGTGCATTGCATTGTGGGATACAGTATTTGTGCAGTGTGATTTGTTGTTTTCATGATTACAGAAAATGTGCATAGTATACATACTATAGACAGCTCTACAGAAAAGTAGTATATAGCCGGATCTTTAGTTTAGTGTGTGCTTTGTGTTTGAAAGTCAAATGTACGATGCTAAACAATGAAAAATCACTTGAATGATGATATATGTGTGAATCTGTCATGCATGCAAGGTCATCTCACTGAAGTCACGTGTTTCTCTCAGAGGTTTTTGTTGTTGCTGCTTTAATGCTTCTGAAACCAGGACCCAAATTTAGGCCTTTACGTCACGAATGTTGCAGATATTGAGCCGACTGTCTGTCGCTCTTCAGTCCAGAGAGAATAACCTCTGTCCAGATGTGTTGAGTCCAGCTCTGCTGTTATATCTCTCTCAAACGCAGTAATACTTTGAGTTACTCTTAGTTAGTCGTGTTTTCATCAGTGTCTTTGTTAAACATGGATGAGCGTTTCAAAGGTACGCGCTGAACTCCACTCTTTGCCTTTCAGTGTGTTTTGTGATGTTTTGTGCAAGTGTGTTATTTCATGTGTTTCTTGTTTCTGCTCTTCCATGCAGGATTGAGGTTCTTAAGAGCCTTGAGGCTGATCCAGTTTTCAGAAATATTACAGTTTTTAAATATCTTAAAAACAAGGTAAGAATCCCTGAGCATGTGACGTATGAACTCTTCTTGAAATAGTTCTGTGTAATTCTTCACCTGCATATTAATACGCATCATAAATGAACAACTTTAAAAAATCTGATCTAACATTATATCATCTTGGGGTTTCATGGTAATTTTAGTTTAATTTTTAGTAATTTCATTTTTTGATTTCATCATTTTATTATTAGTGGGATTTTTTTTAAATTATACTATTTAGGTTTGATTTATTTTTATTTCAGTTTTAGTTTGTTTTTATTTATTTCCATTTAATCATTTTAGTCATTCAACTTAAACTTATTTCAGTTTTTTGCCGAGACAACATTTCTAATTTTTGGTTCAAGTTTTTCCAACTAATATTTATATTTGATTATATTTAAGCTTTATTTCAATGAAGAGAAATGTTTTTAATAGTTTTAATTAATGATAATAACCTCACAGATGGTGGTCCAGATTTTCTGTCTTCTCATTTCTTTTTTCTTTTCAAAACATGTCATTACTGAATGAAAAGTGTAAATGCTAAACTGAAATGGACAACAAATAGTTGTTTAGCCTTTATTATTATGTTTCATGTTTTGCGTTCTGCATTCATTGCATTTTGTTTTAGAGTTAAAGGAAGTGTCTGTAAACTTAACAGAAAATGTCCTGGTCGAAAATTACCACCATCTTCTCTGTTTTAAAAAAATATATATTATATTGTATTATATTGGATATGTTATGTGTCCGCCTCCCTGCAGCTTAGATCTAAAGCTTTAGCACAGATGTCCAGGAGAGCTTATTGTGCATCAGAATGAATAATCTCACTGCAGTTCGTTCAGAACAGACCGGGACAAAACCATCCAAATTGATTTTTGCGCTAAAATTAGCCAGTATTATACAAGGGCTTCAGTTCATGGACACAGCAGAAATGTTTGAACATTTCTGAAAAATGTTTTTCGATAAAGGTGTTCAGCAGAATATTACTCAGACTCAATTATGTACAGTATACCGTGTGTACCAATCCATGTACTTTCGCACTATTGTATGCCGTTCGTAGTATAATAGTGTGAGTTTTGTGATCGCACTGAAAATTACAAACAGCAAAAGTGCACTTTAAATATCCAGATGATGCACTTAATTAACCGAAAAAACAAAGTGTATCAGACTAAAATAACCTGAGTACATACAGTAGTGCATAAGTGTATAGTACATCATCTGGAACACAACCATAGTATTGTAGATTCAAGTCTTTTGTTGTAGGCAGAAGAAGATGAAAGAAAAAAGCTCCGAGACAAAGTTTTACTATAACTAGAATTCCAATGGGTACAGACAGGCAAGATACACACACACACACACACACGCACATATAACACACAGAGGCGCACACACACGCACACACAAGACTGAGAACGGACAAAGACTGGCTGAACTGAAAGGAACTACAGTAAACACACACACTGATGAACACAGATTAACAGAAACCAGGTGACACAGATGATGATTAACTAGACACAGGTGGAACAGATGATGAACTAAACGACAGTAACCATAGAGACAGATGAGCGGCGGGAAAACAGAACAAAGGAAGACATGTGACTAGGGGTGACTGTGACATTTGTGAGCTAATGAGAGTATTTCTAAAATTTGTTTTTATAGCAACTCCATAAAGTTGGTGAATTTGTGCTCGATCTTTATCAGCACATGGCTGACGGCAGCGGGGTTCATACATCTGGTAAGTCGATCGCGTCAGGATGGTGAAAAGTTGCATTTTAATGAATATGTGCATGAATTTGAATGAATAATATGCATTAAGGAAAGCAGTTAATCGGATCAGTTTTGATGTCACGTTTAGGTAGAACTGAAATACATTTCCTTGCATATTGGCTTAAATACTGAGGCTGTTGGTGTGTTTTCAGGTGGAAAACTCAGGGGATCCTTGGGAAAGTTTCCAAAATTCCCAACCTCTTACGTACTGGGAGTGTGTGTACTTGCTTATGGTAACCATGTCCACAGTGGGTTATGGAGATGTTTGTGCTAAAACAACCCTCGGCCGCCTTTTCATGGTCTTCTTCATTCTCGGAGGATTGGTAAAAACAACCTAAATAAATAGAAGAAATCCCATAATAATTCACAGCCTGCATTTCCAATTATCAGGTCCTTAATCATTGTATCCTTGACAACCAGAGCTGGAAAACAATCCCTTCATTTTTGCCTCAATCCCCATCCGAACGTTCCCAGCTTCTGCTCGTCATGATGAAGATCTTCATGTGTTTTTTTGCTTATACTGCATTGTGTGTTTTAGTTCTTAAGCAATTATTATCTAGAGCAGTGTTTCTATATTTCAAATGCTATTGTTTATTCTGTTGATATGTTATAAGTGGAACCATCATTAGGGAGTACAAAGTAATTCTGTTTGTAGATTGACTGCAGTTTTAGAAGACCCGACCCAATTTACCCCCACCCAGACTCCAACAAACTCTATGAAGGGTTGAGATATATGACACGCCGTCATGATGTCAACACACACGCTGTAAACTCAAAAATACATAGAGAACTGCCTCAAGTCATTTATTGCTTTTATAAATTATTAAACATTAGTGCTCAAATCATTTCAATTTTGAATCAAAAATGATTCAGTCGGTGGAATACAAAATAGATAGTTCACTGCTTGTTTGAAAGTAAAAAAAAAACGTATTGCCATAATGCTTTTGTATTTTCTACATAAAAAAACATTAAGTACACAACTGAAAGTTTTTAGACCAACATGTTCTTTTTTTATAAATAACTTAATAAAATATTAATCTTAACATATTTTTTTAATATGAACTATTTATATTAAATGTGTATAAAATATAATTATATTAAAAATAATAAATATATTAAATATAATTGTATTCCTTTATATGAATAAAATTAATTGTGTAGTATGTACTGTTTAGTAAATGTATATAAAAAATGTATAATGTTCATAGAGACATGGGTTTTGCAAGGTGCTGTTAAAATATTATTTTGACTATAACTATTAATATTTATATTTATTTTATATAAAATAATATTACCTAAATATAAAAAAATGATTATATTAATTTTATATTAATCAAATTATCCATACTATTTTTTTCAATATATTAAAATTAACATGAATTTTTAATAATAATTGTTCATAAATTTGTAAAGACAAATTCAACAAAAAAAGTTGGTAAAGCTGGATTTTCTATTAGCTGTAGTGTAACGCTTGAGATGTGACAGTCGTGTCTATATCAGTCCAGCGTAAGAGTTTGTTTGGACTAAACATGGCTCTTGAGGTTTCCTTCTTTACATCACTGTTTTCCCTCTTAAAACGGCAGATCGAATCTTATCTGTGGCTTTTTTTTTTCTTTTCAACACTGATATCCCTTAAAAACAGGGATATTTGCCAAACAGAATGCTTTTACTTTTAACCTAAAACCTTCCATCCTTTAATTCTCAGCAATGCATGCATACAAGCATTCTGACCTCTAACTGTTATTCAATCTGTCCGGAGTTTTAAAGTTACAGCTCCAATATTTGACACTTAAAGGGATAGTTCATGTAAAAATTATAACTCTATTATTATTTACTCACCCAAAACACATCTTGCCTTCTTTTCCATACAATGAAAGTGAATCGAGACTCTAAAGTAACAGTCCATATGACTCGCTCACAAAAATATGTTCTAATAACGTTTTGCTAATATTCCCATTAAGTTATGAAATCATTATTTCTGAGCGTTCAAAACGTTTAAAAAAAGTTTTTTCTGGGTTATTCGAACGTTAAGGAAACATCCCATTTTATCATTCTTTAAACATTACAATAATGTTACTCTATAATGCATGAACGTATAATAGATAACTTGTTTGTGCTAATGTTTTGAGAACGTTTTCAAAGACCAGATAACTTTGAATGAACGTTATTTTAAAGTCCCTCTGTAGTCAATAATTGTATCCCTTAAAACTCATCTTTGATCAACAAAAGTAGGTATTTAAACGTTTATTTTCTTCATGCCTTAAAATATCTTGAATGTAACTCGCACCCTTGCATAATTTAGTATGCGCGGCTCTATGAATATGCAAATGAGCCCCGCCTCCACTCACTCACTCACTCAGAGATCCACTCGTTGATCACACGTTGATCTGATTGGTTACAAGGTAGTTTGTGACGTCAGAAACACCAGTGATTTCAAACCGTGTTTTTGAGACTGTCTTTGGTTCACTGCAGTTTTAAGCAGAAAATACTCAGCAATGCTGTCGACTTATGAATTTACACATGGATTGTCTTAAAGCATATTAAAAACACCACATAGACATAAACTACATTAAAAGCTGGATTTTCACCACAGGGGGACTTTAATGTTACTGGAAGGACGTTTGTTAATAACTTTGAGAACATTAGCTGTTAGCTCGGAAGCGATCGCTTCAGAAGACTTTTTTTTGTCATTTTGAAGCTTGAGCGCCATTATATTTCATTATATGGCAATGAGATGCTTTATAAATGCACCTTTTGTCACGGAATAAAGAAAGTCGCACGGGTTTGGACTGACCTGAACTGTCCCTTTAAGCCTCTTATTTCTGATATGAGAACTCTCTTCTACTGAAAGTAGAAGCATTAGCAGACTTCTATTGTCCTTTGTCTCCTGTCTCCTCCTCCAGGCCATGTTTGCCAGCTACGTTCCTGAAATCATAGAGTTAATAGGAAACCGCAAGAAATATGGTGGTTCCTATAGTGCAGTAAATGGGAGAAAGTAAGTACCGGTGGTCGGACTGTGCTGGTTCAGTCAGTCTGCCCGTCTGCATGCCCGTCTCTCTCTGTGTCCCATGCATGTAGGCAATGTTTGCTCGCTACGTGCCTGAAATCGCTGCTCTCATCCTTAATCGGAAGAAATATGGAGGGAGTTATAACTCGACCCGAGGAAGAAAGTAAGTCAAAGGATTAAAGGGGTGGTATAAATCACTTTTTGAGGGTTTTTGTGTCTGTCCCTTTAAATGCAAATGAGCTGCTGCTCCCGGCACAGAGGGTGGAGCTTCAAGAGTGTGTGTGTGTGTGTGTGTGTGTGTGTGTGTGTGTGTGTGTGTGTGTGTGTGTGTGTGTGTGTGTGTGTGTGTGTGTGTGTGTGTGTGTGTGTGTGTGTGTGTGTGTTAGCAGCTGCAATTACCTCACACAAACATGCACTGAAAATATCAAAAACTTTTAGCATTTTATGTTCAAATCGGAGTCAGAAAGATGGAGAGACTCAAGATGAAGTGACAACATGTAGACAACATTTCTGAATAGTTAGTTGATGAATTTATGTAGCTTGTGTGTAGTTATGTTATAGTCATTGATTAGCATATTCTGTCATGATAATCTATAAATCGTGTTCCTGGGGGCGGGGTTTATGTAAATTTTAGGGTTTGTGATGTCACTATCCCGGGAGGAAGTTTGTGTAGTCCCGACCAGCCGTTTGTTGTAGTCCTTAAAAAGCAATTTCTGTAAAATAAAAAATCTCCCTTTGTTTTGAACTTTGATTGTCGTAACTTTGCAGATGTCGTTTATGCTCAAGCAGCAACATTTCACACTAACTAAAGTTAGAAAAATGAAATCATAATCAACCACCCCTTTAAAGCCGACGATCTCCATCTCTTACCTCAGAGGAAGTTGCTGTAGTCCTTCCTGCTGTGCTCCTCCACAGGAAGTAGTATTATGACATCACTGAGGGTCTGGGGTCAAATGGCACAACATCTCATTGCTTGTCGCGTATGTGAGTCGCTCATCGCTTGCTGATTTGTGCTTGTGACACTCGGGCTTCTGCGTGTTGCAGTGGTTGTACGTCTTTCATAGCAAAGCAGTATTTTGTCTCTTCTGTTTTTTGTCTGTGTTTCATGAATCCAGAACTTTTTAACGCCAGCTTCGCTTTGGAGATTCAAAGCAAACAGATTTGCCTTTATATACACACTACTGTTAAAAAGACAAAGAAAGAAAGTAACACTTTTATTCAGCACGGACACATTAAATTGATCAAAAGGGAAGACATTTATATAATGAAGCCGAAATTTTTGTTTCCGTTTAATTTTCTGTTCATTAAAGGATCCTGAAAAAATAAATTTATCACAGTTTCCACAACAATATGAAGCAGCACGACTGTTTTCAACATTGATTATAATCAGAAAAGAAATCATCATATTATAGTGATTTCTGAAGGATCATGTGACACTGAAGACTGGAGTAATGATGCTGAAAATTCAGCTTTGATCACAGGAATAAATTACACTTTACTATATATTCACATAGAAAACAGCTGATTTAAATTGTAATAATATTTCTCAATTTTACTGTATTTTTGAGTCTCACAACCTCAAACTTTTGAACAGTAGTGTGTGTGTACTGTATATATTCTCAGTTAATAAGTAAGGGATAATGTCAACAGCATGTGCATAATATCTATTCAATATGTTTTAGTTGCGCTTTTCTAATAAATTATAATTAAATGGTGGGGTTTCTCCATTGGATTTTAGGTAATGATAATAAGCCATTTTACAAGGTGTTACAATTATGCACATATTTCACAGTAAATGTAAAATCACACCGTGTAGATCACTGCAATGGTGTTTGTGTCAATTGTTAAGTTAATGCCATCCAAACAGCATACAAATATGCATAGATGTGTGTGTATATATATATATATACTGCTTGAATTGAGATTTGATTATCATTAACCATTTTGATTGCTTAACCTTTTCAGTCCATCAATGAAGATTTTTATTCTTGCTTGTTAAATATCTCAGATGCTTTTGGCTTTAAATCACCCATGATATTAAGACTGGAGTTTTTTTGTATATTTGCAATGTGCTCATCTGTTTGTTGCTGTGTGCTTTACACTATAAACATTTAGAAAATATAAGTATTTAAAATGCAAAGGCTTTCTCCTCTCACCAATATCAGAAGACTGAGAAGCTTATTTTATTATTGTTGTTTTTCAGGGATAATTTCACATAATAGCATTCTTATTTTCTCTAATTTTAAGTCTAAATATTGTGTTAAACCTGTGATAACAGACATCGTTCCATGTGGCCTGAGCTTGTTTTCTTTCTGAAAAATCACGTGTAGTTCCTGCAACGTCTTGCTTAAACTCTTCCTCATGATAACTCATTTCTCAGGCACATCGTCGTCTGCGGTCACATCACACTGGAGAGCGTCTCCAACTTCCTGAAAGACTTCCTACACAAGGACAGGGATGATGTCAATGTAGAAATAGTTTTTCTCCATAAGTAAGTATAACAGTGCAAATGAATGGATTAGTTCACCTAAAGATTGAAGTATCTCTCTTGTGTGGGCCGTATGTGTTTGTCTCACCGTGTTCTTGTGTATGTTTACAGTATTTCCCCTAATCTTGAGCTGGAAGCCTTATTCAAGAGACACTTCACACAGGTGGAGTTTTACCAGGGATCTGTTCTCAACCCTCATGATCTCGCTCGAGTGAAGGTACGGGATCTGTGCTTTGGCAAACACAGGGTTTTCATAGTCATAGAGAATCTGCAAATATCAGGGAGTGTTAAAATTGGGTGAAGGCCCTTGCACACCTGAAATTCGCGTCCGAAATTTTCGCACGTTAGAAAATAAATACGTTAAGTCAATCACGCTTTCACACTGCCTCCGAAACTTTCGTCCGTCAAACTTTTTTCGCATCCGTAGCAAGCAGTTTGAATGGGGTTTTGACAATTCAGAGCCACCGAATCACGAATACGAAAATTTCGGACACAGTCCAACAGCAGTTATTGGAGTATTAATATACTGTCTGATTAATATCTGCTAACACTTTATTTTGATGCTCCCCAAAAGACATTCTACTGAATATAACTACAACTGCATGCCAACTTATTATTAGGGACGCACTATATATTGGCCACCATATCGGTATCGGCCGATATATGTGTATTTCTAATGTTATCGTTATCGGCCAATAAATAATGGATTATCTCCTTCAGCTGAGACACTTCAGATACATGATGGTACAATTCAACATGATGGTTTTGAATTGCTTGAAATCACTTTGAATAGGAAAATACAGTTCAGTGCAACATGCACAGAAAGTCTGTCATATCTGCTACATAAAAATTATGAGAACATCATTATAATTGTGTGATTGGGACATCAGACTTTTGTTTTTGTAATCAAAAATTATATAAAAATTTGGATTTAGATTTATCAGCCAATATATCGGTTGTGGGCTTTCAAATATAAAGAATTGTCTGTTATCAGTATCAGCCAAAACAGTCTACGAATGCAAAGTTTCATGACTCCTAGAACATTTTGTTGTATAAATATTTATAAATGCATGGACATGTCTATGGTGAAATTCCTAGAAATTCGTCTGATTTGAATGATTAGATTAAAAAAATATTCTTTCGACCCATTTATTTACATCCTTTAAAGTGTATTCACTTTTTTAAATCTGTTGTCTTACAGATTGAGTCGGCCGATGCCTGTCTGATCTTAGCCAATAAATACTGTGCAGATCCTGATGCAGAGGATGCATCCAATATCATGAGGTGCGGCAGTGTATTTAAACCTCCTTAATAATTATTGCATTTGTGTTTATTGCATTAATCTCAAATATCAACAACTTTTGATGGATTTCAGAAGGTACTTGATTTGAAATGTGATGTTTTTTCTAGGGTGATATCCATTAAAAACTACCATCCAAAGATCCGCATTATTACACAGATGCTGCAGTACCACAATAAGGTGAGAGTTTCTCTTTCTGCCCGGAAACAACAGATTTTACACAAACACTCCTTCACATTTGATGTCACTAACACCCAACACTTTAGGCTACACATTTGGTGCACATTGTAAACATTGTAATTCCCAGATAAATTCATAATCAGGATATTTTCTAAAGAGTAACAATCCATATTTTGTACTATACATGTTCTTTTCTGTATGGCACTTATAATATTATCCGTAACATATCCTCTTATAATAGTTTCTTGTATCATTTCACACACTTAGAAAAATTGTTTACAGTAACTTGGTTCTATATAGAACTCTAGGGCTCTTGACTCAATTTTATGCCAAATAGTTTCTATATAAGGAGAAATGTCTTAAATAATTGCATAATACTTTCATCTTTAACAGGTTATTTTAACTTTTTTTCTACTGATAAAAGTATGTTTATGGGCGGTTTAAGTCATAATATATAATTAAAACTTAATTAATTAATTAAAACTAAATACATGATGGAACCCTTTAAAGGTCCTGCATATGAAGTGCCTGACAGAATCCTACTGACTGAAGCTAGGAATCACTTTATTCTAGCTGTTTGGTTTCATTTAATGTTCTGTATGGACTGAGAAGGGAGGTTTGGGTTGTCCATGTTTAACTATGTAACATAGTACTACAAAGTCTTACTTCAGGGCTAGAAAAATCTAATTTTAGATGAAATGAGCCCTTTAAAGAGGATATATTATGCCCTTTTAAAAGTTATGATTTTGGCTCTACTAAAACATGTTTTCCAGCTTAAATGTTGATTATTTTCCTCATATTCTCCATTGTTGCGGCTCCTCTCTTCCCAGTCTGTCAGTAACGCTCTGTTTACTTCCTGTCTCTATGAAGCCCCTCCTTCTGAAAGCACACTGTGCTCTGATTGGTCGACTGGAGCAGTGTGTTGTGATTGGTCGAGCGCTTCCAGTGTGTTTGGGAAATGTCCCGCCCCTTACCATAACCCCCAGTTTAACACACTACTAACTAACTCAACCAGGCCCCGCCCCTTTATTCTGCGTATGAATAATTTAAATGAGGAATATTGTGACGTGCTCCCCGAAGAAACTCAAGACTACAATGGAGGCGTTTCAGGAGTTCAGAAACACTGACACTGATATAGAGAAGAACTCCCGAAACCTTTTTCATGCTCAAACATCAACATTATGTTACTTTCTGTCCTTGTCGTGTCCAGGCTCATCTTCTCAACATCCCGAGCTGGAACTGGAAGGAAGGTGATGACGCGATCTGCCTCGCCGAGCTGAAGTTGGGCTTCATCGCCCAGAGCTGTCTGGCACAGGGTCTGTCCACTATGCTGGCCAACCTCTTCTCCATGAGATCCTACATCAAGGTCAGTCCACGTGTGGGCCGTCGGAGAGAACCATGTCAGCTTTTAAATACTGAGTATCAAACTCACAACGTTCTCCTGCGTAGATTGAAGAAGACACATGGCAGAAGTATTATCTCGAGGGAGTAGCCAATGAAATGTACACGGAGTATCTGTCCAGTGCCTTTGTGGGTTTATCCTTCCCCATGGTTTGTGAGTAAGTATGATGTGTGCGGTTATGAAAACTCATTTCAACATTATTATAATAGTAAAGTTATCAGAAATATACAGATGGAAGTATGAGAATGATCTAGTGAAATTTAAACTGTTGTATTTGAGCTTCTTTAAAGGTACAACCATTTGAAAAAGATTTGTTCAAACGTTAGCATTTTTCAATTAAGATGAAGCCTTACTTTCTGCCTGTAAAGTTGCTGGTTTGGTTTGATGGAGATAAATATAAATGAGACAAGGAAATAAATGTTCAGTCCCCATTGCTTGTCTTTTACGTCTCATTTATTTTTAATTGATCTTTTATTTCTCTGCAGACTCTGCTATGTGAAGCTGAAACTCCTGCTGATCGCGATCGAGTATAAATCAGACCAGAGAGAGAGCAGGTCAGTCGGAGCTTCATCAAAAACTTTCATAATCATAAAAGATCCAGTATACTGACAGTAGAACTGCACGATTGATCGGTAAAAGATCTCGATCTCGATACAAACACCCTTTCATAATGACAACGACTCGCATGTGTCTATAAAACCTTTGAAAAAATCACAGCAGAACTGTGTTCGTGCCGCGATGATCCAGAGAGAGCAGTTATCATGTACAGTATGAGTATGAAACAGTTTTTTCAACCACACAGTTTTTTTTTATTTCTGTGTTGCAAATAGGGCATTTTTCACACCACGGTTATTGTGGCCAAAATAATTCACAATATCGATAGATCGCGATATCTAAAGAAACCTTGGGGGGGGGGAATGTATCAGTCAAACAAATTTTTACTTTATTTACTTTTTCTTTTTTACCCAACAAACATAAGGATACTGATTAACACAAGGCACATGCATATTTACTTCTTGCGTTCTCAATCTATGGCAAATTTTTGTGAAGGAAGCATGTGAAGTTTATCTGGTTTCAAACTGGAGCGAAACACTGTCTGAATGTTTCCTGAAGAACTGAAAAGCTCTTAAACCTATTGTTGCACCGGCGCCAATAAAGTCATGCAGATTTGAACAAAAAAATCAAGTATAAATACAAATCCAAGAATAAGACAAGTAAAGAAAACGGGGATTATCGTCAATACCGGTATATTGCGACACCCCTAGTTGCAAATATTCATATTATGCTGGGATAAAATGTTATAGTTGTGATATAAACACTGATGTCGAAATAGAGCAAATCCCCTTTTGAAAATATCTGGGCCCTTCAAATAACTATTGAATCGATTACATCGACAAGTGACTGTTTAAAATAGTTTTTTTGTCATTGAATGATTCATTCCAGACATTTGTTCAAAAATGTTGATTAATCCAGTAATGAAACAAGTGAAGTATTTTTGAGCGAGTCATTAAAACATTCATTGAAATTTTAAATAATTAATTCAGATTAAATGAAACATTTTACAGCAATTACCATTTTGTCCGAACATTTAGTAAATTATTTTGTTTAGTTGTCTGTTTAGAATCGTTATCTGTTTTTGAAACAAAACAAAAAAATCATGATTCTCAATATATCCAGAATCGTGCAGCTCTAGACAGCAATATATATTCCTTTAAAGCGACATTTAAAAATTGTTAATGTATTGTTGACTCAAAAGATTAGCGTGTTGTTTAGGAGAACGCATCTCTAGTTTAGTCTTTATCCTGCATTTAGTGGCTTGTCTCACTTTGCTGCTGTTTGTGTGTTTGTTTCACACAGGGGTGGAAAATGGTATGAAATTATAAGGTTTCGTTTGGTGTGGTCACGTCATGCCAAATTCTCTTGAAAATTTACTCGTCATATTTCCCTGAAACGTTTGTGCTGGGTTAAAACTTTAAGTTGAGACAGAAGTGCATATGTGTAGATTTTCAAGGGATACGTTCAGTTTCTGTACTTCTGGTCGAGCTGTGTGTGTGTTAACTGTAATGTACAGTATCTGCCACTGCCCTTCTCAACGTGTTTAATGCTTTTACTGTGAACAAATCTTTTATGTCCTGTAGTGTCACACTTATACATTTAAAAATGCTAAATGTTTAAGGGATATTTTACGCAAAAATGAAACCTGTCATTGTTTATTTATCCTCAAGTCATTCCAAAACTGTATGGCTTTTTTCTTCTGGGAAAAACAAAAAGGAGATTTTAGGCACAATGTTCTTTTCCATGCAATAAAAGTAAAAGGAGACTGAAACTTCACCCTCCACAAATGACAAAAAAAGTATCCTATTCCACATGACTTGGATTTTCATAATCTCAGTCTTAAAATTGAATTTGTGCTTGTGTTGAGTTAGACACGTCACTGTCCAGGTTTGATATCCTTGATAGCAAACGGCATCGTTTTTTACAGGTCATGTGACTTGAAAATGATCAGTAAACTGTTCTTTACACAAAGCTGTCGCACTACTATGTCTTACTATCTCCTTTTGTGTTGCATGGAAGAAAAGAAGAATGACATGAAACTGGGAATGATGACAGAAATGTCATTTTTTGGTGAACTATTCCATGCTTGCATGTCTTTTAACCAAATTAACTTATACTTTGTGTTTGCATGCAAGAATCGTTTTGAAACGTTTGAAACGGTTTGTTTTAGTTCAGACGTAACAATCGCCTTCATCACAATAATTTACTTACTTTTTATTACAAAAATAATTTTAGTAAATGCATGCCCTTATTAACATTAAAACAAGATTTTTATGTATTCTAGGTTTGAAATCCCTCTTTAGGATCCATTTTTTTCTTCAGTTTGTGTTTTTAGATGTTCTTCATCTGTTTTGATCTGTATCTGAATATTTGATGGTTATGTTTTTAATGCGTATTCATATTGTGGCATGAGCTGTCCTATCCTCTTGAGTGCAGAAGTTATGTCTTGAAACACGTATAATTTGGAGGGCAGTTTTCAGAACACATTCTGTGGGGTTTTTTTTACCCAGCACACTGATTAACCCAGGCAATCATGTGAAGATGCAGGAGGGAACGCTGGGCTTCTTCATCGCCAGTGATGCCAAAGAGGTGAAGAGGTGAGGAGATCATCGCTGTTCTCTACATATCCAGATATAGATTCATATCATATCCTCTCTTTTGTGGTGTGGATGTTTGAGTAAGATCATCTCTTTCCATTAGGGCACTTTTCTACTGTAAAGCTTGTCATGATGACATAACAGACCCAAAGCGGATCAAGAAGTGTGGATGCAAACGGAGTAAGTTATCACAGGTTATTCATTACCATGAGGAAATGTATTAATAACTAAAACAAATAGAATTTCTGGGAATTTTTGGGATCATTAAACTAGATTTGTTGTGAGGATTTTACATTACAGTTTACCACAATTTTCCCCACAGCTGGCAAACAATGATTAAGATACATAACAGAAGAAAATGTACTCTCAAGAAATCGTACGTGTATTTACAAAGTCAAGTCTCTACCGAGGAGTTTTTTTTTTTTGTCTTCCCAAAATCACTGCACCGTCTGGCCTCATTATTGACCTTTTTGGCTTTTCCCTCCACCTGATACTTTTTTTAAATACCTCAAAAAAAACTTTTTTAGTAACTGACACGTTTTCCCTTTTTCTCGCTGCCCTGGATCTGATCATTTCCCTCACCCTCTGATAGTGTTGTATTGTGAGTAATGACTGCCTTCATCTGTTAATGCAGATTGCTACTGTTAGCCTGCTGCATGTGTGAATGTAAAACTACATCTCCCATCAACCCACTGTCATCCATCATCAGCAGGAGACAGATTTACTTTTTACTTGTTCTAACAGGCTCCTAACAGTACTTGGACTTTTCTGAGGATTATTCTGTTTTGAGTTTAGATATAACCCAATATGTTTTTGTTATTATTTTAAAAGAAAAGATTTTTGTGATTTATGAGGTAAATGTGTTTTGTATTATTTAAAGGATCAGTTCACTTCAGAATTAAAATTTTCTAATAATTTTCTCACCCCACGTCATCCGAGATGTTTATGTCTTTCTTTCTTCAGTCGAAGGTTTTTGAATAAAACATTCCAGGATTTTTCTCCATATAGTAACTTCAATGGGGTCCAACAGTTTAAAGGTCCAATTTGCAGTTTCGGTGCAGCTTCAAAGTCTCTACACGATCCCAGGCGAGGAATAAGGGTCTTATCTAGACAAACCATCTGTCATTTTCTAAAAATATAATAATTATTTTTTTATTCTGAAGTGAACTAATCCTTTAAGAGGTAAAATATAATCCTGTATTTTATACACCACGACAGGAAGCGTTACAGTGAGCTCCTTTTCATTCACCTCCATGCATTTCCATGGTTCACCTGCATCTCAAAAATAGAATATTCCCAGGAATATAAAAAATAATTAAAAACAGAATTGAAACCTTTTAAGCTGATACATTGTTGTTGAAAAACACAACAGATTTTATTCTGTAACAGAATTGTATATAACTTGATAACAAACATGATTTTCTGACGGTGTTCCTCAGGGCTCTATACTTGGCCCGCTGTAATTTCCAGATGTCCAGCTTCTGTTAGTGAAATAATTCTCCCATCCATTAACATGCCTCTCCTCCTCCTTTCCCCTCATCCACCCCATGACCCCAGACAAGAAGTCCAACTACAAGAGAATGCGTCTGGCATGTTGTGTAGCTTGCGGTGGGGCAGAACATGGCTGCTCGTGCATGTCAGACAGTGTGGCTAGTAACATGGAGGTTCTGCACCGTGGCTTCCCCCTCTCTCCCGTGTCTCTGTATGATAACACGACCACTTTACACTCCTGTAAGTGAACGCCTCCCCAGGTGGCACTTGTGTAGTCATCTGTGCCCACCGCCTGTGTACTGTATGTGCCATCTGGCTGTGGCAGTGCCATGTTGTGGCATCTGATGTTGTGAAGCCCATACAGTATCTGTGTGGTAGACTCCTGCATGCAGTTTGTGTGAAATGTAATGATGCAGTTCAGTAGTTAAGTTTTGTTATTCATTCAATCTTCATTTTAATGTTTTTTTTTAAGTTTGGATATGTTTAGAATAAAACACAGCAGTCTTTATGTCAATATGTCCTTTATGTGCAGTTAATGCTGTGTTTTATTTTAATAATTTAGATGTGGTGATTGGATTTACTAACACTTACTGTATAGGAAGATGGTATTATAGGAGAATTATACAGTATCTGCTGTAAATACGTGCAGTATATATGTTATTTGTATACACCTCCGTTCAAAAGTTTGGAGTCAGTAAAATTTTTAATGTTTTTTAAACGAAGTCTCTTCTAATCACCAAGGCTGAATTTATTTGATTAAAAATACAACAACAACAACAAAAAACAGTAATATTGTTTAATATTATGACAATTTAAAATATCTGTTTTCTATTTGAATATATTTTAAAATGTAAATTAATCTATCCTGAAAAAAAGCCTGGTACATTATTTTTTTCAACATTGATAATAGTAATAAATGTGTCTTGAGGAGCAAATCATCATATTAGAATAATTTTTGAAGGATCACTGAAGACTGGAGTAATGATGCTGAAAATTCAGCTTTGATCACTGAAATAAATTACATTTTAAAATATATTCATATAGAAAACAGCTTTTTTAAATTGTAATAATATTTCACAATATTACTGTTTTATTGTATTTTTAATTAAATAAATGCAGCCTTTGTGACAATTGTGAGCATAAGAGACGTGTTTTAAAAACTTTGGACCAGCAGTGCTGTACAGAGGATGTAAGGATAGATGTGTAACAGCTACAGGGAGTTAGCTGGTGTCCCAGCCGGATCAAGCTGGTTATGTTGGTCTTGTTTGATGGTTTTAAAGGCATTTTTGGGTCAGATGGTCAGGCTGGGAGACTAGCTAAACACTCTCTATTAAATCATAGTAACAGTATGCCAGTGGTGGCTGGATAGTGTACTATTTCTATAAGTACGTGCATGATTTTTATCTAACAATTCCTTGATGAGTTGGTGTAGGTTTTCTTTTCCATGGTGCTTCACTTATTTGCTTTTATTTAACATGTTCATTTATAGACTATAGTTTTTTGATGATGGTCAGTTCTGTAGAACAAACACTCACGCTAGCGTGATTTATTTTATAGGCCTGTTTCTATCGTTTTCAGTTTTTGTTACTGAAATACTCACTGGTTCATCATTTCATTGCTCCATGTGTCTTAACTTCACTTTGTCTTTGCCTTTCTCAGCTAAAAGTAACTATAACGGATACATCAAATCAAGTAAGTCTTTCCCCCATTTTTACTCACGTGTTTCTTAAACGGCTGTTTCTTCCTCACTTCCTTCATTCATTCTTCTGCTTAAGTCCAAACCTCAGTGTGTATTTCTCATAAAAACATTTAATGTGATTTGTTCTGGTGTATATACAGCAGTCCAAAAATAGTACATAAAGTCATATATAAATATGTAATTGCATATATTTAGTGGATGTACGAAGTCAGTTCACACAGGCCGTATGTGTCTAAATACTATAGTTTGAGTGTCTGTGTATTTCCACTGATGCGCCTGCTCTCTTCCAGCACCAGATGGCGCTGCTAAACTGCACTTCTGATTATGTGGCGTTATAACTTCATAAATGGCTTCTTCTTCACTGCTTTAGATTTCATTTGCTTTCATTGTCTTCAAAAGTTTTTTGTGAAGTTTAGAACAATGTAGAATAATTCAGATAGCTTTAGTTTGGGAATGCCACCACTACCTGACAGATGTCAATAATAAATCAATGAATAATTAAATAATTCAAACTTTAAAAAAAATTAATACAGATAATCAATATTTTTAAAAAACATGCACTGGATTTATATCTGGATATATTTTTTTCATTATAAAAAAAAATATTTTCAAGTATCACAAATTAAATAGCAAACAAAAATATTAGGTTTCAAAACAGTTTGACAACAGCACCTGTCTTTAATATTACAGTTGTTAGTCAAGATGGCAGTAAAATAGCATTGAAAAATATTTCCCACAAAAATACTAAAGCTAAATGTTCACTTTAAATTGAATAGATAATATTAAAATAAAAAACTTTAAAATCAACAACATTATATCAGTCATACATTAGCAACAGTATAAAAATACCCAGTGAAATCCATGTTATTTTAATTTCTAGATTTGGCTGATTCTCTCCACTGCCTGATTATGAATGTTTCTTGTCCGACAGTAAATGATGAGCTCAATCCAACATTCCAGCCCCAGAATCCCAAAGCCACGCTAAGCCGAGCTGCGAGCGCAGTGAGAACAGTGAGAGCGCCCCCTGCTGTCCGGGTGCCGCTAGTTAATAACCGTAAAGGCAGTGTGCTGTCACCCGCCGCCTCGTACCTGCACAGACTCAGCCTGGCCAGCTCTAGAGACCTGTATCAGACGGGCGCGGGCACAGGAGCGGGCACAGGCGCGGGTCTGCATCGGGCCTGTAGTCTGCCTGTTAAATACAGATATCATTCCAGCTCCACCATCAGACTCTGTAAGACTCAGCCTGGCAGTGTGGCACATGCATGTGGACTAACAGAGTTCAGAAATACTAAAACGCTCCTGTGTTGATTATTGGAAAAATATGTTTTTTTCATTTACTGTGTTTTTGTAGGTCGTTTAGTAGAGCTGGGGGCAAAAAATAAAACCAAATACAAGTGAATAATATTTTGAGCCATTTAAACGAAAGTATGTGGAACAGAATTATGATTGCATCTTAATAAAATTAATGAATATTTAATAAAAATGCATTATAAAAATTAATAATAATAAAAAATCATAAACAAGCAAATAAAATTGCTGACCGCACACTGAATTCAGTGAATTCAGTATTTTTTATTTTATTTTATAAACTGCATGGTACAAAAAGTTCAAAGTGCATTTAAGTTAAAAGCTAGACAGTGTGTTTTTCTTATTTAAAAAATGACTTGCGAACCTAATAGTTTTATAGTTAAAGCTAAACTAAAATAAAACTGTAAAAGTTTTTAGGACATAATTAACTATTATTTAATAAAAAATGGGCTAAGAAATATTGGTGCGTTTCCTTCACCTGCCATTGGCAGATAAGTTTAATGATGTATATTATATTATAAATGAATATTAGACTCTAGTTGAAAGCTATTTCTCCATTTATCAGGACATATGCACTTAAAACAGGAGTGAAATAATCCATTTTAATGGTGCAACGTGTGAAACTAATGCTTTACCGAGCTGGTAAAGGATTGTTAGTCAAACTTCCTACTCAAAACTCCCACCGTTTCTCTTTCCATACTCTTCATCCCTTCGTATTGTCCCCCACCACTGTCTGATTGTGTGTTTGAATGGTTTGTTAATGAAGGTGTTGTGGCGTCTCACACTGTCGCTGGTGTTTCAGTAGTTGAGCAGGAACAGCAGTCGGCTCTGTCGCCCAAGAAGAAACAGCGTAACGGAGGAATGAGAACGTCACCCAACTGCTCGCCAAAGATCAGGTTAGGGCGCAAACCTGTCTCTTCAATAAGCAATATGACATTATTTCACTAGCATTGCATTGCACTATAAAGCTATTAACCTTTATTTAACCAGGCAAGTCACTTAAAGGACAATTCCGGCCAAAAATGAACCTAAGGCTAAATAACACGTGTACCGAGTCGACCGTTCTCTGGGATGCGTTTTCATGATAATCGAATGTACCCAGTTTTAATTTTAATTTTAGTTTTACTACAGATTAGCCATCTTTGGAAAACAGTCTCGACCAGTCGAACCACGAACGGCGTGCTGGTCGATAGTCCAGTTCAGCTCACTTATCACGGCGTTCGTGGTTCGACTGGTCGAGACTGTTCTCCAAAGATGGCTCCTGCTTGTATACGTGAAGTGTACTGTCTTTATAAAGTATCTTCTTATTAAACTGTCTGTACACTTACACAGTTCTCAATGCTTCGGTTTGCAGGTAGAGAACCTCATTATGCTAGCGTGTTAGTGTGGGGCTATTTTGAGCCTTGTTAGTGGTATTAACCCTCTGAGGTCTAAGGGGTTTTTGAGGTCCTTGAGGTGTTCTGACATGCTCTGACATTTGTGCTTTTTTCAGTTATTTATAAACATGTTAATGGCAAAGGTGTAAATTCACTCTATAAAACACAAACGGGGCTACCGTAATATGTGAGCAACATGTATGTACATGTTTGTATTTTTTAGAGAATAATGTTTATGCGTGATTATTGAGAAAACTAAAACTTAAAGTGTCTGAAATAAGGCCACAAAACACATACTAAATATGTGTCCACAAGACTTTTGACTAATAAGTGTTGTTGCCTAGAATTTTTGCTTCAAAATGATCTGAAAATCATCCTGCCTAATCATTTACACAAAACAATACATTGATTTAAATTTTATAAGACACATTTTGTTTGGAAAGGCAATATGCGTGGAGGCGTGTTCACACCTGAGAAGACAAAGGCCGGATAATGTGCCACATTCATAATGAGCTGCATATTAATTAGCCTTTCACACAGGTGTGTCACAGGGTCCCAAAGAATGCAAGGACAAAAGAAATTATCTATATATACATATTTTACAATTAGAAATTGTAACCAATTACAAATAGGTTACAATTACAACAACAATTACAATTTTTACAATATTTCAAGTGTATTTCTTTGTAAAAAGTATACATTTTATCATACGTATTAAAAAAGGTAAGGATTCATTAGTTTGAATATTGGAACAAACACTATAATAACATCTTAGTTGATAATTCAATATACCTACTTTATTTTTGACAAAACATCATACAATAGTACAGTATATTTAACTATGAGCAGAAATTGGTGAACAAAAGCGTACCTATTTAATGTGACAGTAGTCTTTTTTTACAGTCAAAACTTTATAATCTATCCAAAACTAATCACAAAATCTTGTCTAAACATTCATATTTAGTCTGTAACATATTGTGTATGATATATTAGCATATACATGTGAATTTGCAGTTTGTTGCTTATACAGACATTTTATTTCAAGTAGTAGGCTAAAGCAATATAGTTTGGATGTGTTCATGTAAACATAACGTTTACTAATGTAGGTGCGAGAGTGAATGAACGGCACAGACGCGCGCTGTATAACTGTAGTAAACAAAGCGCGTGCGCACCTGTGCCGTTCATTCATTATTTAGCCTACACACAGACACGCAATTCATATTTAAACAGTCTTTTTGCAGTTTACAGTCAGACAATATTCAATATCGCGATTAGAACAAAGCACTTAAGAATAAATGACTTACTACATCAGCTGGATCCGTTGCTCCTCGAAATGAAATTACCACTTCTGGTACATTTTCAGGGTTATTAGATAGTATTATTCCTCACAGCGTAGGGATACACTGTGTACACAGCTCTAGTAAGATACTTACTGAACACGATGTGTTTTATAACACTATAAATGTTGTTGTTGGCATGTTTTAATGGCTTGTCTGAGATCATTTGCGTTTGAATACCGCGCGCTCTCCGTGGGCGTGGCACATTAACGCGTAATTAGGTATAATGAGCTGGAAAGAAAAAGACTGACCTCTCTTTTCATACAGATTACATAAACTGAGAATATTTGTTTTTTTATATAAATGAATTCATTTAAAAGAAGAGAGTTCAAGCTTCATTATGGAAAAACACTCGTGCCTGTATGACAAGTATTCGCGGAATTACAGTTAATTTTCGGACGCGTTTCAGAATGGACTTCACTGACAGAGAGAAGGCAGAACGCGCATCATGTTTGTTTTTCTTTATTTGGCGAAAAGCACAACACTTTGTTTTTATTGTGAGTATCCACACAAAAAATAGACACTTATCAGGATCTAATGATGTACAACACTTAATATGTAAGATCAAAATCAACAGAGTATTTTGAGTTTCTTTTGCACTGATAAGACAAAAAGCGAGACTATCGCGCCCCTGCGATAGTCGACCTCAGAGGGTTAACTAGCCATTTTTATTTTTACTTATTCGATGCCCCATACACTTGCGTTATAAGCTAATCTGTGGTTAAACTAAAACTAACGTTAAAACTGGGTACATTCGATTATGATGGAAACGCATCCCAGAGTACGGTCGACTAGGTACACATGTGTTATTTAGCCCGAGGGTCATTTTTGGCCGGAATTGTCCTTTAAGAACAAGTTATTTTCAACGACAGCCTGGCAGGAGAATTAAGATCTCCTAAAGGACATACTAACATATTACAATACACACACACACACACACACATACATTTAAAACATTCACAAGCTGTGATAAAAACTCTCCTTAATAGTTTTTAAAAAGCAGAGATTGAAATGAGTTTTGCAGCACATTCCTATCATTTGGAGCAGCGAAACTAAAAGCCGAGCGTCCATAGACAGTTTTTTTTCTAGGGATAATCAAACAAATATGATTAGATGATCGACTATAAAGCATTGTGATGGTGAGTTTTGCACAGATTCTTCTCATACTGTATACTTCAGAAATGTCAGTCTAGTTCTTGCTCGTGTTTGTGCACTGGGCATCTCTATCCTCACACAAAACGACAGCAGTGACTCCAGCCAATCAGAGTCCAGGATCAGTCTCTGTTGCCTCAGGCTGTAGTTCTGCTGCCCGAATCCCTCCCGAGTCTCACCCGCACTTAGTGCTGTCCGACACGACGCCTGCTTTTAACTCCAGAACCTGCCTTTTATCCTGTCCGTCGGAATCACACATCCATTTATTGATTCTGACGGATGAAAGAGCTGCTATTGAATTAATAAAAGCCATTAATATGCAATGATGGAATGAGAATAATATTTTCTGAATACTTTATCAAGACACCAGACAGGAATGATTCATATTATATAGACTGTAATTGACAACAAGTGGGATTTAGAGGGATATAAATCACCAAATAATGAATCATATATTAATATTAACCATATATATATATATATATATATATATATATATATATATATACCTCGACTTGCACAGTCTGTTGGTTTGTTTGAACATTTCATATAAATGTAACGGTTAACAAAACGAATTACTGATTAATTTTGTCTCGGTTTATAGACGACATGCTTTTTTCTGTATGTCCTATTTAATATTAATTTTGTCAGCTAGTTTTATTTGACCAAAAATCTGAGCATTTTAGTCTAGTTTTTAGTCAATGAAAACTTAGTCACATTTTTGTCTTGCTGCATAAATTGTAAAATTAGAATAAATTGCTAATGATTATTTTGCTCAAAATTATAATCACAACGATTGTTGTCATTTGAGAAATGTATTTCATCAGAATTATTGCACTTTCATAAGCACAAATCTAGAGGAGGTCAACTCATACGCATGGTGTATTTTACCTCATCTAGTTTCCTGATTTTTTTAATAGGCTATTTGTCATAAATTAACATGTCATTTATTACATTTTTCAAAAAATATGTAAACGGTGAAATTCCTCATAGTTACTCCAATAATTCTAAATTACATTCACACGTAAATTAACACTAGCCCTATTATTGTGTAATACAATACTAGCAGATTAAAACTGCTCTGATTGCAAAACAAGTAAATATCATCTGATATTATGCTTAAAAACACATTTAAATAACTTTTTGTTTAGCCTTTTAGTGTGACTGCAGTTTAACTACTTTAAATAATGATTAGCATTATCAAACAGAGTTGTGAAGTGTAACATTCACATTCCAGGCTGCAGAAAAGCGCTGACTGAAACGTGTTGTCTTCATTTTCACAGCTGTGCACTTCTATTGTATGGGCCTGTGACACAGAAACAGCAGGATAACCGTTTCAGGCTAGTTTTATACGAGGCGTTGGATTGTCTGCACAGTTGTGCCTCACGGCTCAGAGAAAACACTGGTGTGTGTATCAGCTGCGGTGACTGCGGGCCCGGGTGCATTCGTAATGAAGAGCAGATTGAATCCAGCTCTTTAGAAAGCATGTTAGTGTCAGGTTATGTGAGGAGAGAGACTCTCTCAGCGCAGCGATGCTTTTCATAGCCTGGAGAACATCAGAGGGTTTGATCTCAGCCAATGGACACACATTCATAATAAACAATGCAAAATAACCGAAATATTCTCTCATCTAGTATTTCTACCACCTCTCAATCTGAGGCCAGTGTCCTAGTTATATTAGCACTATACATGATCAGTTTTATTATGTGTGTGTATGTATTCCAGCAGCAAAATCGTTCCAGAAAATTTGTATTCATTTATTTCTACAGTATATGTGTGTGTATATAATATATATATATATATATATATATATATATATATATATATATATATATATATATATATGAATGTATGCATTTAAGCAACAAAATCATTCCAGAAAATTATATACAAAATTATATAATTTAAAAAATATTTGTATTTATTTATTTTTAGCTGCAATATATAATATATATTTCAGCAACAAGCAATTTATATATATATATATATACTATACACGTTTAAATTCAAGGTGTCACTTGCCACTTCTTTGTTATTATTTGTGAAATGTATTAGCAATTTCTGACTGAAAATTGTTTGAAAGTAAATCCTACATAAATTTTTTTCTAGTGTATGTTCAGTAACTTAGTGACATAATTATTCTTCATAAATCTGAGTGATCTAAAAATCATTCCACTTTATTTAGCTTTATGTTTAAAGAATTTCTCCAGGATGTTTATGCAATTTACATTATATTCACTATCTTCGTTTTCCATGATAATCCCAAATGATGTTTCGTATCAACCTGTATTTCAGTGTGTTTGTGTCAGGTCTTATCCATATGCAGCTACAGGACCCGACTGAGACACACTCACTCTTGTCTGACCGCTATGAGTAGAACAGCCAGCTATTGACTTTCTGCTGGCGAGGATGGTATAAATGTGTTCAGCATTGACAAACCAAGCCCCTGAGAGGATCGAATAGAGCGAGCGAGGCTGTTTGTGGAAACATTAAACGTTGTTTCACTGCGAGAGATTGAGTCTTTATGAATCTGCTGTCAGTGAACGTCTGATGGAGTCGAGTCTGATGTCACGTCTGATAACACTCATCTCGACAGCAGCTCACATTCATCAGAACCAAAACATGTCCAGGTCACGTTACACTCTAAAATCTTATTTTGCATGAGGAAAATGACGCTTATGTTTAGAACCATTAACATTGTTGTCACGGTCAAGACGAGGCAAAGCAAATCTATAAGTAACTTAGGGAGAGAATAATCCAACACGAGAAATACATGTCACTGAGGGCATTATATAGGCCTACACAACTAACTAAGGTAAAAAAACAAGGAACAGGTGTGTGAAATCAGTGAAACAAGTAACCATGACAACCAACGTGCTAGAAACAATGACAATAGAAAGGAAACGCAGGAAATCACGAAAACAAACTAAAAGTCCTTGAACGTGAAAACACCACTGAACAATTTTTCTGCTTTGTGACATTATTTTCATGATGAGTTCATTTTGAAACTTTTTTAAATGAGAAAATAAAATCTAAATGATTGGTTTAGTAACACAATTAGTGATAAAAATTATTTTAATTGAATTTTTTCCTATATAACAATAATAATATAAATTTATTATATTGATAAATTTCATGTAAAAAACTATACATTAATTTATAATAAAGTTATATATATATATATATATCATTGTTTATAATATTGTAATATAATTGTAATTGGAAAAGTAATGTGATTTAGGTTTTGAGAGGTGAATTGTCATAAAATAATGTGATAATACGAAAAACAAATTATATAGTTTTAGGTATGCAAAATTTATTATAAAAGTTTTTTTTTGTTTTTGTTTTTTCAGCATGACCCATGTTCTCGACAGATTTTTTTTATATGAACCGTTGAATGCACATCAGGACAGGGAAAGTGTGTTTGTGATGTAATGTGGCACAGGTTTGAAGGTGAGCGCCGCGCTGCTGAGCGCTGTCACGGTGTGCATTAAATGTGATGGACAGAGAGCTGGAGGAAGTGAAGAGAGCCGTCTAGAGCTCAGACTCTAATGGCCTAATGATGGAGGGGAGGGAGATTGAAATAAAGTCACAACAGCCAGCTGTGTCTGACGGATGGAAAAGCTCTCTGACATGTGCCGAAACCTTCACCTCTTTAATGGGCCAATCAAACGTCCCCGAGACTGCCTGTTCTCCATCATGTCCTGTAACACGAGCCGTGAATGCCAGGATCCAATTCATTCTCCTCAAATGTATGATTTATAAAGAGTAAAGCGTGTCATTGGTTACAAATGGAACCGGAACATGTATTTGCTCGAGTCAAGATGTAGCTATTTTAACTTTTCACTGTTGTTTGTGGTTTGTTTATTTCAGGCATGACCCGTTGCTGGTCCCAGGACACGATCAAATGGAAACAATGGATGAGAACATAAAGAAATATGATTCTACAGGAATGTTTCACTGGTGTCCATCAAAAGACATAGAGAAGGTCCTCCTGGTAAGAGATAATCAGAACAGTACAAAACAGAATTGAGTGAAATGACATTTTAAAACTTTGTGTTTTCCAATATTTAGATGCCAGACCAGTGTTATAGTATCATATTTTATATTGTATTATAGTATTTATTAATATTTTAAATTAGATTTTATTTGTATGTTTTCCATTTTAGTATTATTAATTTTGTTGTGTTTTTGTGATAGTTTATGTCAATTAAAATGTCTATTTTATATTATTTTTATGTCAGTTTTAGTTGTTATTTTTCATTTTAGTTTTAGTAATTTTAGTACTTTAACCTAAACTTGACGGAAATTAGATTTTTTTTGTTGGTTGCATATTCAGTTCTTTTTATTTGTTTTATTTCAATTTTAGTGTTAATTGATTTTAGTCCTTAAGGCGAGACACGGCAGGCAAAAACATCGTTTTTTTTTTTACTGGTCAATTTTGAGATATTTGTCTTCAATAACATGTCTTCTTTCAGATTTGTGGTGAAAAAAAGTCAGAAATACACATTAAGTGTGTAGATTTCGGCTAAATTCATCAAAAGTTGTCGTTATAAATCATCCCTCTGCTCCGCGATCGCTGTCTGCACCCTGTCATCACACACACCGTTAGAAAGCTCTGGCAAAACATGGCGAAAATCATTTTTTTTAAGGCTATTGGCAGTATATTCTGATTTGCAGGATAACAAAAGTAGATATCCATAAATCCCTCTGTAATTTTTTCCCCATCTAATATGTGAACACAATGAAAAAATTATTTTGAACCTGGCTTTATCCAATACTCAGATTTCGTTTTTTAAAAATATATGCAAATTAGTGCATATTTAATTAGATAATGCCTAATTTGCATATTTAAACATGAAATTACAGAAAACTTGTAATATTTTTTCATAAAGTTTCATGGTTATATCTGCTAGTTAAAAAATTACCCTATTCACCTGTAGTGTCTTGCCTTAAACAAAATTAAACGAAAATGACAAAAGTTGCCTTGCCAACTAACCATTGGCAGTTTTATTTTTATTACTTATTTGTGTCTATTTATTTTTTATTTCAGTTTTCAACTAAATGAGACATTTTTCTTTGGCAGTTTGCTAAAAGTATAACTGAATTTTTTTTTAAATTAATGTTTAATTTAATTGAACATTTATATTATTTCAATGAACCTTAAAGTTTTTTCAATAGTTGTAGTTATTAACGGTGTCAGACTAGTGTTTGTGAGGTCAGTTATAAATCATATTTGTGTGTTGTTCTCTCTCAGACTCGGAGTGAGGCAGCGATGACCGTTTTGAGTGGTCACGTGGTGGTTTGTATATTCGGGGACGTGAAGTCGGCCCTGATTGGTCTGCGTAACCTGGTGATGCCTCTGAGAGCCAGTAACTTCCATTATCATGAGCTGAAGCCCATCGTGTTCGTGGGGTCTCTGGAGTACCTGAAGAGAGAGTGGGAGACGCTACACAACTTCCCCAAAGTCTCCATCTTACCAGTGAGTGGCGTCTCTCTCTGTTACACCAGTGATGCGTACATCCACGTGTTTCTGACGCCTGTCACTCGTTCAGGGAACTCCATTGAGCCGGGCTGATCTGAGAGCCGTCAACATCAACTTGTGTGACATGTGCGTCATCCTGTCAGCCAATCAGAATAACATCGACGACGCCTCTCTGCAGGATAAGGAATGTATTCTGGCGTCTCTCAACATCAAGTCCATGCTGTTTGATGACAGTATTGGACTTCTGCAGGCCAACTCTCAAGGTAACGGAGGATTTTATTCCTCAGTATTCATGTTTTGTTTTCCATTACATGTGTCTAATAAAAAAGTATTTACTTGAGATATTAAGACTTCAGATAGTGAGTTTATGCTTAAAACGAGAACAAATATCTGACAGTGGGATTGGATTCAAAGAGTTCTTATTTTAAATTCACTTCATTTTCATACGATTCTTAATATCTTAAAGTGCCCCTGTTATGCCATTTTAAAGGTTCCTAATGTTGTTTTAGAGTCTCCAACAACTGGTTTACATTCATTTAAGGTCTAAAACACTTTAATATTCTCATAATAATCACTGCAGCATCAGCTCTTTTCTCTCAGTGTCTGAAATGCTTCGTCTACAGATTCAGTCTCTCTAAACCCCGCCACTCTGAACGCTGCTCTGCTCTGATTGGCCCACATAGCTCAGTCTGTTGTGATTGGTCAGAATCGAAGTGCTCATTATCATATCTGGATCTCAGCTCTTAATCACAGTGATACGAACAAACGAACCAAACTCTTCCAGTCTCAGATAAACCAGTGTTTGAGGGCGGAGCTAAGAGACGCTGTTCAGCCAATCAAGACCATAGACTTGCATTATGCAAATTAGTTGCAAACCCACGTAGGTTCAGCAGGAAGTGAGACTGAATTACTGACGACTCGTTTCAGGCAGTTCAGAATCACTTCTTTCTTTTGGGACACAAAAACTCCATTAATCTAATGAGTGAGAAATTAGGTTTTTTTGCAGTGAAAGCCAAACAGAGAGTCAGAAAGGAATGGAATGGTTTTGTTTGTAACTTCTGTTGTGTTCCTGCTCCAGGTTTCACTCCTCCTGGAATGGATCGCTCCTCTCCAGAGAACAGTCCCGTTCACGGACTCGTACGACAGGCGTCTATAACCACAGGAGCAAACATTCCCATCATCACTGAGCTCGGTGAGACTCGCATTTCAACCTCTCACACACTCTTATTCAGCAAGGACACATTCAATTAATCAAGAGAGACAAAAACACATTTATAATGTTACAAAAGATTCTATTTCAAATCAGTGCTGTTCTTTTTATTCATCAAAGGATCCGGAAAAATAAAATGTATCACAGTTTACACAAAAATATGAACTGTTTTTAACATTGATAATAATCATGAACGTTTCTTGATCATCAAATCGTCATATTATACTGATTACTGAAGGATCATGTGACACTGAAGACTGGAGTAATGATGCTGAAAATTCAGCTTTGATCACAGGAATAAATTACATCATACAATATATTAACACAGAATACACTTTTTTTAAAATAGTAATAATATTTGACAATATTACTGTTTTTATTGTATTTTAGATCAAATAAATGCAGCATGCTTAAAAAAAAACTTAAAAAAAAATCTGTAACACTTTATCATAACATTAACTAACAATACATTTGTTACAGTATGTATTAATCCATTAAATAATATAACCAGGTAAAACTTTTAATTTTAATAATGTATTAATAAATGGTGACATTAACATTAACTAAGATTAATAAATGCTTTAGAATGTATTGTTAATTCTTAGTTCATGTTTACTAATATTACAAATGGAAACCTGGGTAAAAGTCTTACTGACTCAAAAGCGCTTGTGTGTAAATGGCTGTTTTAGGAACTGGTGGTTTTGGTAAGTTGCTAGATGTCATGTTGAAGCTAGTTTCTGGGTTTCTGGTAACTAGCTGCTATGGTAACTGGTTGTTTTATGCTAATAGCTAAAACAGACAAGTTGCTGCCCCTGGTTTCTCTGAGCCAGGACAAGAGCAGCGGAAACAACATCCCAATGATAACTGAGCTGGGTAAGACCCGCTGACGGGCGCTCACCGGAGACTCCTGCTTCATTTCTCATCCTGTAGACTCTATTCCTTCAGTTCTGTCAGTACTTTAGCTTTTCTTTTCATGCACTCTGTTGCTTTATGAGGGTGTTTTTGCATGAGCGCCGTGTGTGACTGTCGCATGCTGTGAATCCTGGGTGTTTTTGTGTGGTGAGACGCTGGTCCTTCCTGTCAAACTGCAAATCAATTGTCTTTAAAAAAGAATCCGTCACTCCGTGTCTCAGTCTCACACTGGAAACACACGAGTTCAGGGTCCAAAATGAACTTCCTGCCACTTCTGCCAATGAATTGACAGTATTTTCTGGCAATAAATGTTTTTTACTGACCATGAAATTGCATTTTGCATTATTTTTATTATATATATAAATATATATATATATATATATATATATATATATATATATATATATATATATATTTATATATATACATATATATACATATATATATATATATAAAATATAGACTTGTTTTATCAGACTCATCCATTAATATACATCATAATATAATGTTGCTTCAAGAAGGTCTGGATAAAAAGTAGAACATTTAGATAAGCTTTATTGTTCTTCTATGCTATTATTCTTACCATTTTACTTCTTACAACGTTTTATTAATTTACCATCCACTTACCTGGTCCATTTCATTTACTCACCAAATTTCCCTGATACCAAGGTAACAGATTGCTTAAGTAACACATCTGCTGGTAAAATAATTATTTATTTATTTAAATCAACTAAAAGGCAGTTCAACGAATGCAAATAAAAAATAATTGTATTAAATTTATAAATTTAATCTAAAATGTCTTTAATTGTGACTGGAAAAGTAATGAGAATTCGTATTTGGGGGGATTGTCATAAAAAAATTATAATAGAATAAAGTCATAAAATGGTCCATCTTTGTGCAATATGTATTTTAAATGTGTTTTTTATTTTTTGTTTAATTTTGTGGTGAAACATGACTCACGATCAGACTTGTTTTTGGCAGGTTTTATCAGAAATTCGGAAGGTGTGGAGAAAAACATTAACTAGACAGGATTCATTGTTTTGTTTTTTTAGGCTTTTGTTCTTCTAATAAAGTTCTTATTAAATCTACAAGCCACTGCACTGATAAAAGTTACTTTTATCAGTTACTTTTATTAAAAAGTGTTCATTTTTGACCCTGTGTTGTCCTGTTATTTCCTGTGAATATCACTCACTTAAATACAGTAATTACATTCCTAACAATCAGTGTGTATGTGTGTGTCTGCAGTGAACGACTCAAACGTGCAGTTTCTGGACCAGGATGATGACGACGACCCCGACACAGAGCTGTATCTCACACAACCCTTCGCCTGTGGGACGGCGTTTGCCGTCAGTGTGTTGGATTCATTAATGAGTGCTGTAAGTCTCACTGAAAACACTGACATCAGACCTCAAGCGCTGTCCTGCGTCTTTAAAGGGATAGTTCACACAACAATGAAAATTAGCCCATGATTTACTCGCCCTCAGACCATCCTCGGTGTAAATGACATTCTTCTTTCACACTCTTTGGAAGATTTATAATGGCAGTGAGTGGCTGTTTCTGTTTTGAAGTCCATAAAACTGCATCTATCCATCATAAAAGTGCAACTATCCATCATAAAAGTGCATTAACCATCATAAAAGTGCATCCATCCATCATAAAAGTCCAGCTATCCATCATAAAAGTGCAGCTATCTATCATAAAAGTGCAGCTATCTATCATAAAAGTGCAGCTATCTATCATAAAAGTGCAGCTATCCATCATAAAAGTGCATTAACCATCATAAAAGTGCATCCATCCATCATAAAAGTCCAGCTATCCATCATAAAAGTGCAGCTATCTATCATAAAAGTGGATCAATCCATCATAAAAGTGCATCTGTCCATCATAAAAGCGCATCTGTCCATCATAAAAGTGCATTAATCAATCATAAAAGCGCATCTATCCATCATAAAAGTGCATTTGTCCATCATAAAAGTGCATCTATCCATCATAAAAGTGCATCTATCATAAAAGTGCAGCTATCCATCATAAAAGTGCATCAATCCATCATAAAAGTCCAGCTATCCATCATAAAAGCGCATCAATCCATTATAAAAGCGCATCTATCCATCATTAAAGCGCATCAATCCATTATAAAAGTGCATCTATCCATCATAAAAGTGCATTAATCAATCATAAAAGCGCATCTATCCATCATAAAAGTGCATTTGTCCATCATAAAAGTGCATCTATCCATCATAAAAGTGCATCTATCCATCATAAAAGTGCATCTATCCATCATAAAAGTGAATTTGTCCATCATAAAAGTGCATCAATCCATCATAAAAGTGCATCAATCCATCATAGAAGTGCATCTATCCATCATAAAAGTGCATTAATCCATCATAAAAGCGCATCTATCCATCATAAAAGTGCATTTGTCCATCATAAAAGTGCATCAATCCATCATAAAAGTGCAGCTATCCATCATAAAAGTGCATCTATCATCATAGAAGTGCATCTATCCATCATAAAAGTGCATCTATCCTTCATAAAAGTGCATTTGTCCATCATAAAAGTGCATCTATCCATCAGAAAAGTGCATCTATCCATCATAAAAGTGCATCTATCATCATAGAAGTGCATCTATCCATCATAAAAGTGCATCTATCCATCATAAAAGTGCATTTGTCCATCATAAAAGTGCAGCTATCCATCATAAAAGTGCATCAATCCATCATAAAAGTGCATCTATCCATCATAAAAGTGCATCCATCCATCAAAAAAGTGCATCTATCCATCATAAAAGTGCATCTATCCATCATAAAAGTGCATCTATCATAAAAGTGCAGCTATCCATCATAAAAGTGCATCAATCCATCATAAAAGTCCAGCTATCCATCATAAAAGCGCATCAATCCATTATAAAAGCGCATCTATCCATCATTAAAGCGCATCAATCCATTATAAAAGTGCATCTATCCATCATAAAAGTGCATCAATCCATCATAAAAGTGCAGCTATCCATCATAAAAGTGCATCAATCCATCATAAAAGTGCAGCTATCCATCATAAAAGTGCATACATCCATCATAAAAGTGCATCAATCATCATAAAAGCGCATCTATCCATCATAAAAGCGCATCAATCCATCATAAAAGTACATCTATCCATCATAAAAGCGCATACATCCATCATAAAAGCGCATCAATCCATCATAAAAGCGCATCAATCCATCATAAAAGCGCATCTATCCATCATAAAAGTGCATCCATCCATCATAAAAGCGCATATATCCATCATAAAAGCGCATATATCCATCATAAAAGCGCATATATCCATCATAAAAGCACATACATCCATCATAAAAGTGCATCTATCCATCATAAAAGTGCATCTATCCATCATAAAAGCGCATCTATCCATCATAAAAGTGCATCCATCCATCATAAAAGCGCATATATCCATCATAAAAGCGCATATATCCATCATAAAAGCACATACATCCATCATAAAAGCACATACATCCATCATAAAAGCACATACATCCATCATAAAAGCGCATATATCCATCATAAAAGCACATACATCCATCATAAAAGTGCTTCAATCCATCATAAAAGTGCAGCTATCCATCATAAAAGCGCATATATCCATCATAAAAGCGCATATATCCATCATAAAAGCGCATATATCCATCATAAAAGCGCATATATCCATCATAAAAGCACATACATCCATCATAAAAGTGCATCTATCCATCATAAAAGTGCATCTATCCATCATAAAAGCGCATCTATCCATCATAAAAGTGCATCCATCCATCATAAAAGCGCATATATCCATCATAAAAGCGCATATATCCATCATAAAAGCACATACATCCATCATAAAAGCACATACATCCATCATAAAAGCACATACATCCATCATAAAAGCGCATATATCCATCATAAAAGCGCATATATCCATCATAAAAGCACATACATCCATCATAAAAGTGCATCTATCCATCATAAAAGTGCATCTATCCATCATAAAAGCGCATCTATCCATCATAAAAGTGCATCCATCCATCATAAAAGCGCATATATCCATCATAAAAGCGCATATATCCATCATAAAAGCACATACATCCATCATAAAAGCACATACATCCATCATAAAAGCGCATATATCCATCATAAAAGCACATACATCCATCATAAAAGCGCATATATCCATCATAAAAGCACATACATCCATCATAAAAGCACATACATCCATCATAAAAGCGCATATATCCATCATAAAAGCGCATATATCCATCATAAAAGCGCATATATCCATCATAAAAGCACATACATCCATCATAAAAGTGCATCTATCCATCATAAAAGTGCATTTGTCCATCATAAAAGTGCAGCTATCCATCATAAAAGTGCATCAATCCATCATAAAAGTGCATCTATCCATCATAAAAGTGCATCCATCCATCATAAAAGTGCATCTATCCATCATTAAAGCGCATCAATCCATTATAAAAGTGCATCTATCCATCATAAAAGTGCATCAATCCATCATAAAAGTGCAGCTATCCATCATAAAAGTGCATCAATCCATCATAAAAGTGCAGCTATCCATCATAAAAGTGCATACATCCATCATAAAAGTGCATCAATCATCATAAAAGCGCATCTATCCATCATAAAAGCGCATCAATCCATCATAAAAGTACATCTATTCATCATAAAAGCGCATACATCCATCATAAAAGCGCATTAATCCATCAAAAAAGCGCATCTATCCATCATAAAAGTGCATCCATCCATCATAAAAGCGCATATATCCATCATAAAAGCGCATATATCCATCATAAAAGCACATACATCCATCATAAAAGTGCATCTATCCATCATAAAAGTGCATCTATCCATCATAAAAGTGCATCTGTCCATCATAAAAGTGCATCTATCCATCATAAAAGCGCATACATCCATCATAAAAGTGCAGTTATCCATCATAAAAGCGCATCTATCCATCATAAAAGCGCATCTATCCATCATAAAAGTGCAGCTATCCATCATAAAAGCGCTTTTATGATGGATAGATGCGCTTTTATGATGCACTTTTATGATGGTTAGATGCGCTTTTATGATGGATAACTGCACTTTTATGATGGACAGATGCACTTTTATGATGGATGTATGCACTTTTATGATGGATAGATGCACTTTTATGATGGATAGATGCACTTTTATGATGGATAGATGTACTTTTATGATGGATAGATGCACTTTTATGATGGATAGATGCACTTCTATGATGGATTGATGCACTTTTATGATGGATTGATGCACTTTTATGATGGACAGATGCACTTTTATGATGGACAGATGCACTTTTATGATGGATAGATGCACTTTTATGATGGATAGATTTACTTTTATGATGGACAGATGCACTTTTATGATGGACAGATGCACTTTTATGATGGATAGATGCACTTTTATGATGGATAGATGCACTTTTATGATGCACTTTTATGATGGACAGATGCACTTTTATGATGGATAGATGCACTTTAATGATGGATAGATGCACTTTTATGATGGACAGATGCACTTTTATGATGGATAGATGCACTTCTATGATGGATTGATGCACTTTTATGATGGATTGATGCACTTTTATGATGGACAGATGCACTTTTATGATGGACAGATGCACTTTTATGATGGATAGATGCACTTTTATGATGGATAACTGCACTTTTATGATGGACAGATGCACTTTTATGATGGATGTATGCACTTTTATGATGGATAGATGCACTTTTATGATGGATAGATGCACTTTTATGATGCACTTTTATGATGGTTAGATGCGCTTTTATGATGGATAACTGCACTTTTATGATGGACAGATGCACTTTTATGATGGATGTATGCACTTTTATGATGGATAGATGCACTTTTATGATGGATAGATGCACTTTTATGATGGATAGATGTACTTTTATGATGGATAGATGCACTTTTATGATGGATAGATGCACTTCTATGATGGATTGATGCACTTTTATGATGGATTGATGCACTTTTATGATGGACAGATGCACTTTTATGATGGACAGATGCACTTTTATGATGGATAGATGCACTTTTATGATGGATAGATTTACTTTTATGATGGACAGATGCACTTTTATGATGGACAGATGCACTTTTATGATGGATAGATGCACTTTTATGATGGATAGATGCACTTTTATGATGCACTTTTATGATGGACAGATGCACTTTTATGATGGATAGATGCACTTTAATGATGGATAGATGCACTTTTATGACGGATAGATGCACTTTTATGATGGATAGATGCACTTCTATGATGGATTGATGCACTTTTATGATGGATTGATGCACTTTTATGATGGACAGATGCACTTTTATGATGGACAGATGCACTTTTATGATGGATAGATGCACTTTTATGATGGATAGATTTACTTTTATGATGGACAGATGCACTTTTATGATGGACAGATGCACTTTTATGATGGATAGATGCACTTTTATGATGCACTTTTATGATGGACAGATGCACTTTTATGATGGATAGATGCACTTTAATGATGGATAGATGCACTTTTATGATGGACAGATGCACTTTTATGATGGACAGATGCACTTTTATGATGGATAGATGCACTTTAATGATGGATAGATGCACTTTTATGATGCACTTTTATGATGGACAGATGCACTTTTATGATGGATAGATGCACTTTAATGATGGATAGATGCACTTTTATGATGCACTTTTATGATGGTTAGATGCGCTTTTATGATGCACTGTTATGATGGATAGATGCACTTTAATGATGGACAGATGCACTTTTATGATGGATAGATGCACTTTAATGATGGATAGATGCACTTTTATGATGCACTTTTATGATGGTTAGATGCGCTTTTATGATGCACTTTTATGATGGATGTATGCGCTTTTATGATGCACTGTTATGATGGATAGATGCGCTTTTATGATGCACTTTTATGATGGATAGATGCACTTTAATGATGGATAGATGCACTTTTATGATGCACTTTTATGATGGTTAGATGCGCTTTTATGATGCACTTTTATGATGGATGTATGCGCTTTTATGATGCACTGTTATGATGGATAGATGCGCTTTTATGATGCACTGTTATGATGGATAGATGCACTTTTATGATGCACTTTTATGATGGTTAGATGCGCTTTTATGATGCACTGTTATGATGGATAGATGCACTTTAATGATGGACAGATGCACTTTTATGATGGATAGATGCACTTTAATGATGGATAGATGCACTTTTATGATGCACTTTTATGATGGATGTATGCGCTTTTATGATGGATAGATGCACTTTAATGATGGTTAGATGCACTTTTATGATGCACTTTTATGATGGATGTATGCGCTTTTATGATGCACTGTTATGATGGATAGATGCGCTTTTATGATGCACTTTTATGATGGATGTATGCGCTTTTATGATGCACTGTTATGATGGATAGATGCACTTTTATGATGGTTAGATGCACTTTTATGGACTTCAAAACAGAAACAGCCATTCACGGCCTTTCCTCTGTATTGGAAAAGCAGGACATTTTTAAATATAACTCTGATTGTATTCGTCTGAAAGAAGAAAATCATATACACCTAGGATGACTTGAGGGCGAGTAAATTATTTTATTTTCATTTCTGGGTGAACAATCCCTTTAATGCCTCCGTATATCTTTCTCTCTCAGACGTACTTCAATGACAATATCCTGACTCTGATCCGGACGCTGGTGACGGGAGGAGCCACACCGGAGCTGGAGGGTTTGCTGGCGGAGGAGAACGCTCTGCGAGGAGGTTACAGCACTCCTCAAACTCTGGCCAACAGAGACCGGTGCCGGGTCGCTCAGCTGGCGCTCTACGACGGGCCCTTCGCTGACCTGGGGGTGAGACGTCTTCTGTTTTATTCATGTTTATATGACATGCAGTGTCTCAGAACAGCGTTTGAACACACATGAAATGTCAGTAGCTATGTTTCCATCCATATATTTTTCATGCAAATTTTGGGATATTGCTTAAGAAACGCTGGATGGAAATGCCAAGATGGGCATAAATTGATCAGCTGTCTCTCGATAGAGCTTTTTCTGTGGCAGATCCTAGACTCTCGTTGTCTTTAATAACATCATCTACTCTAGGGTCATTTCAGAGGGAGTTAAAAACTTATTTATTTTCCTTAGATTTTAATAATGTGTTGTAAATTGTATGTATTTTTGGTTGACTGTATTTGTTTATTCTAGTTATTTTTATGTACAGCACACATGATTACCTATTGTGCCTATTGTGTTTTTTGAAAGTGCTCTAGAAATAAAGTTGAGTTTATCAACTCGTACGCTTAATTGAGGTGGATAATCTTTTATCCGATCAGAAGACAAACGGATAAGCTGATAAAAACACATTTACAGAATAAATCCCTCGATGTGCAACACAAGATTCACATCAGAGGACGTGATTGGATGTTTGGAGGCTTGATAGTAAAATACTAAAACTGTTCCTCTAGCAATTTAGTAGCACCATATAACGTTTATGATTTTTTTGTTTTTCAGGATGGCGGCTGTTATGGTGATTTATTCTGTAAAGCATTGAAGACGTACAACATGTTGTGTTTTGGGATCTACCGATTAAGAGACGCACACCTGGGATCACCCAGTCTGTGCACCAAACGGTGAGTGAACACACACTTCACTAGGGTTTGTTTTGTTCAGATGGAACATGTATGTAATATTTTTAAAAAAAAAAAATTCGTTTTTGAAAGAGTCAGTTTTGCTGCACCAAGGCTGCGTTTATTTGATCTAAAACACAGTAATATTGTGAAATATTATTACAATGTAAATCAGCTGTTGTCTATGTGAATATATTAGTAAAGTGTAATTTATTCCTGTGATTAAAGCTGAATTTTCAGCATCATTACTCCAGATGTAATGAAGAAAAAGTTATGATTATTATCAATGTTGAAAACAGCTGTGATGCTTCATATTTTTGTGTTTTTCAGGAATCTTTGATGAATAGAAAGTTCAAAAGAACAGCATTTATTTGAGTAATGGTCTTCACTGAAACTATGTGCAGTGGTGTGTGAACGTTCGTCTCTCTCGTTACAGATACGTGATCACGAACCCCCCGTACGACTTTGAGCTGGTGCCTACAGATCTGATCTTCTGCCTGATGCAATTCGACCACAACGCCGGCCAGACCCGCGCCAACCTGTCCACCAACTCCACCATCTTCCCCAGCAAGAAGAGCCCGTCGGGCCAGTCCATCCCATCATCCACTCGCCCGGGCCGGAGCCGGAGCCGGGACCAGCGGGACAAACAGAAGTACGTTCCTTTGTAAGCGTTTGAGCGTGTGGTTCTGGCGCCATGTGACGTCACGGACTCATCATCACATGGTTCGGTATATCGAAACGCAAATTACGGACTTTATTTTTTTACTTCAGACTTATCAAATGTTTACTTAGCATTATAGATGTTGCATCTGTATAAAGCACCGGCCACCGTTTACACGAGAAACCATGTTTTTTGTTGGATGATTAGTATGTCTTTCACGGGTAACACTGTGTCGGGTCGATTCATCAGTTTTACCGTTTTGCACTTTAACTGCACTTTAACCCTCGACTCTCACAACACCTGACCTGACGAGTGCTTGTGTGCTTCATGAACGTGTGCGTCTACATCCTAATGTTCCTGTCTCAGATTACACCCCTACAGTCGCTCCAAACGTCTGACGCTTTGTTTTTTTGGTCAACAAATTTGTCAATAAAAATATTAATTTATTATTTAATAAATTACATTTTTTGATCAGATAAATTGCAGTTAAAAGTTGTGAATTAAAATTGTTAAAAAATAGTTGGTGTAAAATATTGTATTTTTGCCATAGAGAAAAATCTGTATAACTCATAGATAAAAAATAAATGAACAATATATATTAGAAATATAAAAAAAATATCAAACAAATGCACCAAATATAAACGACGACGAATGAAAAATGACAAAGTGAACATATTTTATTTGAAAAAATCCAAGCCAATAAGTCAAAAAAAGAATATTAAATAAATATTACATTTTCTGATAATATAAATTGAAGTGAAACGTTTGCAATTTAAAATTTTATACCTATTTTTGGATTCACAACACACATGATGTCAAACAAACATTTCATAGATTCTTGCAATAGAGAAAAATCTGTTTAATTCAATAACTTACAGATCCATAAAATAAATGAACAATACATATTACAAATAAAAAAATATAAAGGTTGACGAATGAAAAATTACTAATAAAGTCTACATATCTTTATTGGAAAAAAGTTTTTTGATATAAATAGTGCAGAATTTGAAAAGATTTTTTTAGCGTTTTCTCAGATGTTTGGACTCACTGTATTCATACATTAATATACTGTATGTGCTCATAAAGAATGTTAGTATTTTTCAAATGCTTTTATTTTCGATTCACTGCCTTCTTGAGACGACGGATGACAGAATGAGAGTAAATCACATGATCAGCCTTGACAGAAACACATAGCATGAAGATGTGCATTTACGCTAGACGTTTGCCGCTGTGAAACATGCGCTCATGATTCCTGATTCCAGGTTTTATAGTCAGGTTAGTGACAGGTTAATGGTGATTTAAAAACCCAAACTGAACCTGATGGACACACACTGAGGAATGACTCGTTCACTGATCATTGGTTGGACAGATTGGACGTCTCGCGATGGGAAATCAAGCATGTTGGTTTAAAATATGCTCATGCTCAGATGTTTCTGTGCTATTAAGAGGTAGCGCTTTTGACAAATGTTTTATCTTCCACTTTCAATATTTCTAAGGCTATTAAACACTTTTGGACTGAACTTGATGTCCTGTTGGGTTGGTACAAGCTAATATATAAGAATGCTGCGATGTGTGAGGAGTTTTTGTAAAGAAGCAACAGGACGTTCGTTTGCTTTCTATGTTTAATTCACGTTCGTTGATATAGTAACATGCTCACACCAAAGTTTTGATTCTCTAAATATCAAGTGTAAGAGATTTTTCTTATATGATTATAATAAACTAGTGTATGCGACATCTTTAACATAATAATAATAAAAAAAAATCTGTATTAATGATGTGAAGTCTTTGCTTTTAAAACACTTTGAGCATTTGCTTTTGCCGGGAACCTCAGTTCAGTGACATTTTAAATGATTTTTAATGCAAGCACAAATGCATTTTTTAAACGCATGCATATATATATATATGTAACATTTTACAATAAGGTTCATTAGTTAACTACCTTAGTTAACATGAACTACGAATGAACAATTTATTTAATCTTAGATATGATTAAATTTCAACATTTATTAATACATTACCAAAATCAAAGGTTGTATTTGTTATTGTTAACATTACTTAATGCACTGTGAACTAACATGAACAAACAATGAACACTGTATTTTTATAAACTAACATTAACAAATATTAATAAAAACTGTAACAAATGTATTGCTCATTGTTAGTTCATGTTAGTAAATACATTAACTAATGCACCTTATTGTAAAGTGTTACCTATATATATATATATATATATATATATATATATATATAAATATATGCATAAGATGATTGAGTTGGCTCAAGGAATCAGGATGTTTCCACTTACATCATTTACCTTTACCTTTCTTTACCTAAAGTGCGCCCAGGACGAATAGAGGGGTCTCAGGTATGGAAATAAATGCATGTCATTACTGCAACCATCTCTCATAATCCAGATGGTTATGATCTGAAACCCGTGCATTCAAACCGTCACGCCGGCATTAATTCTTGGCTTTCTAACTGGAAGTAAAGCAGCTTTGTTTGGCCGTTCTGAAGGTCATCTGTGCAGTGCATGTGTCTTCTCTAGATTCAGGAGATCTGCTTTCCTTCAGTAGTTGTCTTGATACATACGAGCTCCATCACACACTGCTTTTATCATGGTGACGTCTGTAGAGACTGAGCTAGCGTGTGTGTAGTCCTGTAGTACATCCTTACTATGTAGTTTGCATGGTTTTGATTTCAAAACATATGCGCATGATTACAATGAAATCATTTTAAAAAGTCCCTGCATTGCAAATGATCTCAAATGCCTTCATCAAAAAAATAAAAAAAATAATAATAATATTAAAAAGTCATACATGTGCACTAGAAAATCAGACAAGATCAAGAAATCCTACAAAATATTGCTGATTTTTTCTTCAAATATATATAAAAAAGTCCCTACAATGCAAATTATATATATTTTTTACATTTAAACAATTAAAAGACGATAAATGCACAAGAAAATAAGAGGTCAAAAAATCCAACAAAATATTGCTGACGATTTTCTGTTGAAGCCGCTGTAGAAACGACTCTTTTTTTTTTTTACTCTTTAATTTTTGACTTAATAGTGTTTTGTATTGATAAATGCACAAGAAAATAAAAGTTCACGAGATCCTACAGAATATTAATGATTTTTTTTTTATTCCAATATTATAAATGTCCAAGAAATCCTCAAGAAAATGTTCAGCAATATTGTGTGTCACTGGAGAAACTGCTCATGATTTGGCTTTTTTTTATTTTATTTTAACCAAATATAATGTTTTTATAGATAAATACATGATCAAGAAATCTTCTAAAATATTGGTAATTGCTACTGATCTACAATACCTTCATCAAAAAAAACTAAAACATATTAAATGATTTAAAAAAAAAAATTAAAGAAATCAAGAAATCCTATAAAATATTGCTGAAATTTTTCTGGTGAAGTAACCAAAAAATATTGCTGAATCTAATAACTTCTTTATTTAACTTGCATTTACAGTATATTCCATATTAAAGTGAGTGCTCACCCGAAAATGAACTTCTGTCATATTTTGAAGAATGTTGGTAATCAGACATTTGACGGGACCCGTTGACTTAAATAGTAGGAATAAAAAAATACTATCAACTTTCTGATTACCAACATTCTACCAAATATCTTCTTTTGTGTTGAAACTCACACGGGTCTGGAACAACATGAGTCAGTAAATGATGACAAGTTTCATTTTGGGGTGAACTGTCCCTTTAAATCATTCCAGTTTGCTTCACCTGTTCCTCTTGAGAGTTGCATAAGCACACACACACACACACACACGCAGCCGTGAGTGAAGCCATCCGTCCGAATGCAACATGTACATTATGAATTGCACATTTCAAAACTCAACAATGCACGAGAATATGCATAGCTGAACGTGTGTGTGTGTAGAGCATGCTTCAGGCCGTAATGATGTCAATCATTCTGCAGACAAACACTGGTACACAGATGAACCCGACAACAGCTTCCCCAGGAACACACAACTCAAACACACCAACACACACACAGCCAATCAGATAAATCAGTACAAATCCACCAGCACCATCATCCAGCCAATCAGAGAAGTGGAGGAGCCTTGAGACGCCGGATCACGGACACACTGAATGTGAATGCGACGTGTGTGTGTGTGTGTGTGTGTTATTGTGGCTGCCGCTCATCGACAGATTGTCTATATTAGATTGTGTGCATTTAAATAATGCTGATTGTTTTTCCCTGCTCTCGATGACTTGAATAAATGTACAACCTATAGAGCTTATTCAGAGCAGCGCCATGTGACTGCGATGGACTCGCCGGGCCTCGTTTATAACATGTTGTGTAGAAACTGTCCTACATTTGATCTCAGGATTATTTCTCAAACGTGTGATTCAGAGAACGGGAAGTGAAAGTATAAATCTCAAATGATCTTGGAAATGAATGGTTTCAGATCGGGACCTTGTAACTAATACAAGAGTGCTAGTCAACGTCCAAATCCTTTACTTGAGAACGGCAAGCGGCATGAATTGTTTGGATTATTTTCACATAGTAAACTAACTTTTTACCACACTTGCCAATGATACATTTACAAGCCATAAATATTTTTTTTACCAACGTAGATTTAAAGCAACACTAAGTGACTTTTCCTCTGCGGTCGCCCTACAGGTTGGAAGCGGAATTGTCCATTACCGCTGTCGTGTAAATAACATAATTTAGCCTAGCGCAGCCTGCTGTCGCACGCGCACGCACACGCTCTGTTTATCCGGCACCGGCTGTGGAATCAACAATGGCCACAGGTAGAGTATGATGCATGATTTTATGAAAGTATGATGTATTGCGACATCACAAACGAGCAATTGTAGCAATTGTAACGCTTGCCGTAAAGCAAGTCGAATTAGAAGTTTTCTTATATCTCATTAGAACTACAGAAACGCGACCCGATCTGGCAATCAATCTTACATAGCGTGGATATATCAGATAAAGGAAATTTCACCATGTCACGACTTGATGAACCGCTGAAACCATTTTGGAAACATTATTTTAAGGTAAAAAAAAATCTTACTTAGTGTTGCTTTAAACTCTGACTCTCTGCTACAAGGAAAACATATGAACGTATTTTATTCATATGAACGTGGGTGTGGGTTTTAGCCAACGCACACACACAGTTTAAATATTTGCATATGCGCGTTTTATAAATGAGGCCCGCCGTGTTTTTTCAATGGCATCCGCTGTATAAAGCTCATAGATCACTTATAATTTTCCACAAACTCATATTGTCTGGAGTGAAAGTTTTCATTCCCGTTGAGAATCGAACATGGCGCTGCCGTGAATAAGCTCTTTTTATTTATGGATAGATTGTTACCAACCAGTTGAGAACCTCTGGTTTTGGAAATAATATAGACGTAAACTTAAAGAAGAGAAGAGCGTAGACTGTACTACACTTACTGTAGACGACAGACATCTCTTCTAAATGTAATGTATAATAAGAGTTTCACTGGGTTAATAGACACATCATTGGATTTACATCACTCTATTTGCAACTTACTGTAGGCTACAACATGTAGTGTTCATTATCAGTTTCCTCTTCAAGCCAAAGAGCTTCGATGTCTGATCTGGTCATGTGATGTGGGCACGGGTCGCGTAGAGCGGGCACAGGTCCTCCCTCGATCCGGTCTCTGTCCGGCACCAGAACCCAAAAAACCCAATCCAGATGCTGGACACATTTAAACACAGAAAACAAACTGCGATTATTATTGAATGGCAGCTTCGCCATGTTCTTGTACTATGCGTTGTAGCAATAAACATGCTGTTTCGCATTATTTCTTCTGATAAATATGCTTTTTTTGGGTACCTCAATTATAATTGTGAGGGTTAATACATAATCAGCTTCATGAACCTGCTCAGATGGGGTTAAAGTTCATGGCCTTTACGACAAACATTCACTGGTTAGTGCCGTTTCTGAGAGCGATTAAACGCATTCCACATCTTGTGCCGATTAATTTAATCTGCAGTATTTTAGATGTGCGTTTTATTTATTTAACCCTTTGCTTTCAATATGATGAGGTTTTTACTGTTAATAACAAAGTGCTGTTAGTCATTTTATATGTGGCCTTGAGCATCCGTGTTCACTTCTTCAGTCATTCCAGTGTTTTCTATTTCTATTAAACCCTGCGTGCTTTATTTATATATGTGTGTATGAGCCTTAACTGAGCTGATGTGAGATCAGTGCCGGCAGAACCGGACTCGAGGGAGGAACCGTTCACACAGACCCGCTCCAGCGAACAGGATCTCAAGATTTAAACACTGGATGACTGAAAAGTGACATGAATTTGCTCAAGGTTTGATTATTGTGAGTCATGTTGGTGATTCACATGAACACTGATGTATTTAAAAGAAAATGTCTTAAGCATTCAGTGCGAATCACGTGGTTTAATGAAGTGAAAACGGATGGAAAGATGAAGATCTTGTGTTTAACATGGCAACGCTGATATAAATACAATATATTATATGTACAAAAGGCTGTAAATAAAATGTACATGATTTTATTTTGTATTTTCACAGAATAAATATGGATGTATTAGTGCTGGTAACTCTGTAGTTATTTGATGCTTTTATTCAAAGTCAAGAGTCTTGATCCGAGTCATAAAAACCACAGGTGAAATGCTTATTACATAAACATACAAACAAACTAATAAAAATTAAGTGATGAATTAAAAAAAACATTAGTAATCCTTGATATAATTTTTTGTATTTATAAATCAAAACAAAATGTAATTATATACAAAACTAATTAATTAATGAATAATTAAATTAAATAAATATTACAACTTGTATTAATTTACTTAATATTATACATTAGTATTTGTTTATTAAAAAAATGCTAAATTAAAACTAATTAATGGATTAAATTCATTTTATAAATGTATATACATTTATAAACTTAAATATTTCTGAATTAATATTGATTTATTAAAAAATTAAGTGATGAATTAAAAAAATGATTAAATAAACGAATTAAAATAATATTTTTTTATAAATGTTTATGTATTTCATTAATTAATATACATTAATATTAATTTATAAAAAAATTCAAAGATGAATTCAAAATAAATGTAAAGAAAAAAACGAATTAACGACTGATTAATTAAATTAAATAAATTGTATGAATGTGTATATATATATATAGCCTACACAAAACATTTTTTAATTTGATTTAAAGTAATTAAAATAATCTAACAAAGGTTTGTATATATATATATATGTATACTATATATATACACACATATTTACAAATTTGTATGTTAGATAAAAAAGCATATAAAATGTATCAAATAAAATGTAATTATATATTCGTTTTGTATCGTTATGATCCCAAACAACTCACAAGTAATCAATCAAGAAACTGAATTTACACACTCCATTAGCTGAGATCATGAGTGATCGTCAATGTCACAACCAATCAGCGGAGACATGAACAGCATCAACCCTGCATCTCACCTGGACTCCTGCATCAGCACCACGGTTTCCATGACGACGGGAAGCTCTCAGCGCAGACACACGGATGCTTTAGCAAAAACACGTTCTCATTACAGCGTCCGGCTTGATGAAGTCTTCTCCATCTCAACAACTCCGTGAACTCAAAGACCATCAGAGTCCGACAGCTTTATTCTCCCTATAACAGGACAGAGACGAGTGTGTGTGTGTGTGTGTGTGTGTGTGTGTGTGTTCAGTCTTCATTCAGACGGACTGATAATGCAGGAGAGAATAAAGCCATCGGGAAACTGCTATTGCTCAGAGCTGTTCTGTAAGAAATCAAGAGACTTTCAATAGTGTAAAACTAAGAAACCCATTGAGAATGGTCTCTGTTTCCCATTAAATAAATCTGCTGTTATCATTTACTCACCATCATGCCGTTCCAAAACTTTCTTTCTGTGGAACACAAAATATATGTGTTATTTTTTATTATATTAAAATATGTTTTACATGTTTTATTCCAACATAAAATAAGAAAAAGGCTAACTTTAATGCTGAGAAGCATGGCCTATAAACTGATTTTTTTTTTAAATATCATTATATTAAATGGAACAGTTTATTGAAACTTTATACAAAATATAAAAAAAAGTTTGCATGTTTCATGGTTAAAAAAAAAACACTTCAATTTTTATTCAAAGGCCCAAACAGAGCAAAAACATGTAATTTTGTTGTGCAGATGTTTTTTATATGACCAAAAAAAAAATCAGTTTATAATAATATAATATTATTTGTAATATACATCAATGAGACCTGTATAACAGTAAAGATGACACTTACATAAGATGCACATAAATATCAGTTATCGCTCTATATCTGGCAATATGATTTGAAATGCTTAGTTTTATGTTCAAAGCTTAAAACATAATGCAATGCAATACAATGATGATTGACGGATGAACTAATAAACCTTCCTTAAAAGCCTGATGATCATATTTGGTAAATATACCTGACGGCTTCAATCCAGTAAGAGTTCATTTTGAAATATTACTAACAATATCAGAGTTACTCTTACAGTTACTTTATTAAAATCAGTGCAGATTTGACCGCAGAAAGACACGAGCTGAAGGACGTGTGTACAATTATACTTGATAAAACAGTCTATCAGTCACATGTAGTAGATTGACTGTGATCAGGTTTATCGGCAGTTTTGATCATTCATAGGCATTCGAGATTTGCATATCAAATATGATACTTAAGATGCATTGAGAGCGAGTTCTCTATCATCCTCTGAGGTCAAAGAGCAAAATAAACCCATAAATGCAACATAAATCATCTCCCATATCTGAGGGTCAAAGTTGTGCTTCTGCCCCGGAGCGACAGAAACCCCTCGGCCTCGACACACATCGACTCCTGAAACGCCTGCCAAAGGCCATCCATCCATTTTACATGAGCTCTCATCCTTCAGGAGAGACTCCACACCGCAGATCACACATCAAACACACATTTCTGAGTTTACAAGCTGTTAAAAGTCCAGCGAGGCCAGATAACACACTCATAAACCTGAACGCCAGTGAGCAGAGATGCAACCGAATAATCAAATGCTCAAACATTATTTTTCAATCTGAATTGAGTTTGCTTAGGATGCCGAATTCAAATTTGAAATTAAAGTGGAATTCAAACAAATCAAGATAACTTCTATATAAGTGTCATTTTTAATGATACATTAATTTTGCACAGTATGAATTACCCATAAACATGTCACTACACATGCAACATATGGGATAGAGCTGCACGATTATGACAAAAATCATAATTGCCGATTATTCCCTTGAAATTGTAATTGCGATTATTAATTACGATTATCACAATTTACATTGAATATATATAGGCGTATTATAATACATGTTTACACAAAAATTGTTAACACACACACAAGTACTGTCCCCCTTTACTTAACATACACATGTAAGAATGACTAATAGTAAAGACTACTAATAGATAAACATTAGGACTATGCTAAAGCAATTAAATAGCAGTCCCAAACTAGTTTTTGTTAATACAATGTTGATATGAGCCACCACAGTCATTTAAAAATATAAAAAATAACACAAAGTGAACAAAAGTGGCATTTTTGGGTTATGGAAACGACAGTTACCATGGTAAATACACAATACTAACAAGAACTGTTAATGAAACAGCTCCTGGTGAATAGAATGAAAATCATATCTGCATGCAAATCCTTCTCAGCTAACACGTGATTTATTGGTATTTTACTTTTATTTCGTGACTTACTAATTTACATTGTAACGACGTTGCATGCACGTAGTTTCTTTTGCACTTTATACAGTGAAGCGATACACAGTGCGCGCCGCCGCATTTGCGCGTGCAATTGAAGAGTGCGCGCCACGAGCACAGTATAACGGCTGACAGGACAGTAAAGTCTGTTTTTCTGAGGTGAAAGACTTTTTATTTCAGCGTACACTTACGTCACTGCCTGGTATGTCATATTGTGCTGGGTTTTCTGAAGTAGTCGTGATTCGCCTCTCATAACATAATTATGCTCTAAACACACACACGCAGAGTGGATTTTCTTTTGTAATCGCGGTTTTGAACGATTACGTAATCGTGGCATCCGTAATCGTAATCGCGATTAGAAATTCGATTAATTGTGCAGCCCTAGTATGGGATATCTATCTACACATGTCAAAAACAAGTAGCGGCCTTACATTTTTTAAGTATAAACAACTTGGATGTTTAAGTAATTTCAACTTAAATGACATTAAACTGGCTGAGTTGAATCGTGTACAACAGTTGAAAATTGCTTAACTTATTTTGATGAGTTAAAGCAATCTAAAAACATATGTTGTGATAACTTAATGATCATACCATTTTTACAGTGTAAACATTTATTTGTACGTTTGAAATGTCACCTAGATTTCATTGATATGTAATGCTTTAATTGTAAATCTCCCAACATTAACTAATTTAGGCTTAATTATTTGCAAGGCTCCGTCAGTGGGAAAAATAACCAAATTATTAAAGTAACCAAATTTCTTCCTAATTGATAAAAAAAAAATGATGTCCCACGTTTCCAGTCATCACTCTTGATGCACGGTCTATAAATTTCTTTCATAACGTTTCGTTCCCCACATCCATTTCTTGATGACATGTTTGCATTGTATTACAGTACATATTTCTGTGTTTGTGTCTTAAATTTCATGTTTGGATGCTTTACACGCTTCCAGCTCAAATAAAACTCTGGCAGGGTGAAAAACGAGTGTGCGGATGGAAAGTATTGTGGTGTGTAAGGCGATGCTGTTCTTTTGCAAGCGTGCTTTCAGTTCCACAATGATCCGTGACATTAATTCCCACATTATTGATGGGCTGTTGGCAGAAATGGCCAGCTCAGCTCAGCAAACCGGCCAGATCACATCTGATCATCACAGACATCAGTTACACACACACACACACACACACACACACACACACACACACACACACACACACACACTCCATCCTGGACATCCAGATCGGGTTCTAATGACTTGTCAGAAGAGACGTCTAGATATCAGGAGATTGTATCAGTGAAGACATTCACATTCTCTGAATTGTTAATATGGATCATTTGAACTCTGTTCTGATCGAATGAGACGGTAAAATAAAGGGATAGCTGGAATATTTAACACATTAAAGAAATATTTATGGAAAATTACCATACTGTAGTATTCACACATTGTAAGCAATGCGACTGAAATTACTTTGTTATATTTTGCAACGTTATCTCATATTTCGCTCTTCATACAATGAATTTATAAATAAACTATATCTTTCACCAGAACTATTGTTACAATCAAGACCAAACACAAAAACAGCAGTCAATCTTCATCCCTCAGATATAATGAAATCATACTAAAACCGCCAGTAGGTGCCAGCAAACCATCGTCTTAATGAGTGAGTCATTGAATCATTCGTTCAACCAATTCGTTCAAAACGGATGATTCATTCAGGAACAAAGCAGAAGTACGTGAGTGACTCGTCGAGTCATTTATTAGAATCATTCGTTCAGAAAAGCAGATTCATCCAGTAACAAAACCGAAACTTTGTTGCTCAATGACTCTACTGTTTGGAAGTATATATTTGTTTGCAAATAGACGAAAAACAACAATATTGTGTCTAAAATTATTGTTTTTTTTAGTTGTTGTATAAAATCAATAATCACATTTGTAAATGTGCTGATATTAACACAGCTCGTTTGATATTGCTTATGTAACGGATGTGCACTTCTTTGCACTTAGAAATTACACATTCACTCAACTCATAATACAAATAATTGTCAGAATGTAAAGACATAGACAATAACCACAAGAAAAGAACTCGTTCAAACTCGTGTGATGTATGTGGAAATTCAGCAACGTTACAAAAATCGTGTTAAAGCGTTTAATGAATTAAATATACGTTCAAATACACATATGAAAGAAATTGCCTCGAAAATATTCACTTAAAACATATTATTATCAAAATGAATATGTTAATGAGTTAGAGCGTCAAAAATCGTACATACCCACAGGAGCGACACTCGAATCTGCTGCGGTACGGCAAGAGAAGCGGAACAAAATGGTATGTCTGCAGTACCATACATAGCCACAGGAGGGGAGCCTTTTAACACTGAATACAACCAAATGCCTTATTTCATGGAATACACACATCAAAACTCTTTAAAATAAATGTTCTTTTTAACCCTCTTACCCTTATAAATATTAAAAGCGAGAACTTATACAAAGACTCTTTTTTTTACCATATCTTGGTTTTTGGAAGCATTTATTTTAATTTTGGTGGCATTTTTCAGGTGCAATGGTTGCACCGCTACTGTATGAGGCACGCGATTGGCTGTCGGTTGCTGAGCATTCACACCAGCCACAAATTCACACACACACACACACACACACACACACACAATTCTAACACCGCATTGTTTCACACTTAGATATCCATAATAAAGGCTAGATGTCTCGTCTGCGCTGCTGGCCAATAAAGGTCGACGTCTGCACCTGGCGGCCATCTTGTCACAGGCAGCTCGCTCACTCGTAACACTAGCTGCGTCCCAATTCGCCTACTTATAATACGCCCTAAAATTATCTACTCTTTTTGCGAAGAAAAAGTACATACTTTTGAGTGTGTAGCAAAAGAGTAGGCAAGCTTTGGGACATACTACTCCGTCATCTTTAACGGACAGCTCTGTCGCGTTCATCACCGTAAACTGCCCTGTCAATGATCTCGTCACAGTTAAAATCCTCCATTAAATCTAATATAATTTCTTACCGTTTCGGAGAGAAATGTTGTAGCTCGTTCATCTGCCAGTCGTGGATCTTTCATTCGGAGACTCTCACTCTCCTCATGTGTTTGCAATTTGAATGTAATGATGCATTTAAAATTGAATGGCTATAAACGTATCTTTACAAAAGTTCACAATGCTGCTGCAGATGCAATATAACGTAGCCAACATTGAATAAATACATTTTCGTCAGGTTAGATACTGATAATTAATCACTTAAACCCCTTTATCTTAACCTCTCTACACAACCGCCGGACTCGCGCGCGTCCTCCATGTCTGTAGTTTTTTAACACTTTTCACTCGTGTTTGTAGTTCTAACGGAATCCTCGTCCAACGCGCCATGGTTCGAATTACAGTGGGAGCTGAGCTCCCATAGAGAGAGTATGAGCTCCCATGAAAGCAGTAAAACCCTACACCTGTGTGGGGGCTCTAAAAATCATCAGCACCATCATTTTAAATTACAAATAAAGCACTTTTTCCTTCAATAATCGAGGCATATTTGTTAACCCTTTCGCACGTACGTTCATAGCGGTGTGATTAGAACAGTCAGTGCATCACGTGATCAACTGCTAAATTCAAAAGTGCTTTCGCGCGTTGGCTGGCGCTGAGCCAGAGACAGATGCGCTCAATATATTACAACTATTCAGTGTTTTTAACCACATAATGTTTATTTTAGGTTTCAGACATTTAAATACACAAAAGTAGCTACTAGCAAAAAAATGATTTGGGGGGGACGCTAGGTAGGCCCCCACCAATATTTTAGCGAACTCCTTTCAGGGTTTTCCTGCATGGAATTACGAGGCAGCCGGCGCCTCCGGCTCTCAACAAAACTCGGCCTGTGGCCATTAAGTTTGCCGATAGTGCTGCGCGGGTCGGGCGAGACAAATAATAAAACAATTTAGCCTACATTCAAATTAATCGAGGATGGATGGCAGATAAATCATTATAATGTGTTGATTTTAATAAAGACACGGAACTCTTATCATGGTAAAACGAAATGAGCGTCACTATTTTACTTTCGTTTTCAACAACGTAATTCTCTTTAGAGAAAATGAATCAAGAAAACATATCAGGGGATTTCCTACAGTTGTAATTTTTCAATGTAAATTATTTAATTTGATTGGTAACAGCCGACTGTCTTATTATTCTGATTTAATGTAGGCTATTGATCAAATTAAGGAATATTTTAAAAGAAAGATGGAGCATAGGCTACATAAAATTAGAGGGGAAAATGCCCTATTTTAAAGGTAAAAAATTTATTCTGATAAGAGTGTTTGCCAACAGTGATGTAATGAAACATTGACAATTTAACTTTGAAGGGAGTAAAAAGACTCTGTTTAGGATATTAAGGAAATGTAATTTTGGCCAAAGAGTAACTTTTAATTTAAATAAATGTTAATTTTAAATCAGCCTACTTCAGTGTGATATTTTACCATATTATCATGCTTAACATTGAGAATTTGAAAAATTGTAATGATGATCAGATGCAGATCTAAATCAAAGAATATCATATGTTTGGGCGGTTGGATTATTTTTAACAGCGAATTCGGGTGACTCAAAGTGCACCAGATTCATGAATTTATCTTTAAAATGTACAAAATTTTCTTCCTGGGGGGGCATGCCCCAAGACCCCGAGGTAACGAAATCCAAACAAATATTCTCTACTCCTGTATTAATAAACATAAGTTGAACTCAAAATAATGAAGTGCAGTATTTAGCTATTTATTTATCACATACACCACGCCTGCTCGTGGGTTACTTTTTCTTCTTTTTTTAAAGAGACCCCCACAAAGATGAAATCATAATTCGAACCCTGCAACGCGCGACGGGTTGTGGGGAATATCAGCCGTTAGAGTGTGCATCGATCTGCACTTCGGATTCTGACCCGATATAGTAGACCATCCGGGTCTCTTTAGAACACTCATTTCAACATACTACGATTTGGGACGTACGAGTTCTATTTTCGAATACTACTTAGGACGGATAGTATGCGAACAAGGGACGCAGCAATTGTGTTTTAATGGTGCATGCACTTTTTAAATAACCATAACTTGCTCAATTTCAAACGGTTTGTTATAAACGTCAGAGATGTAGTTATCACACTGTATACTTATGAATAATAAGTGTATAAAATAAATAATCATCCAGAATTATAGCCGTTTGTAAGAAACCAAACCGTTTGTAAATCCGTCAAGATTTCAACGAGATAAGAGTATTTGTGTTCGTGCTGATCACTCATCTTACATCAGGTACTGCAGAGCCCCTCAGAAAACTTGCCTGTGACAAGATGGCCGACGGTGATGACGATAGAGACTCCGCCGTAAGACATCTAGCCTTTATTATGGATATTTATGGTTTCACACTGCACAGGTTTGGCACATACGGGGTTAACAACAGACGAAAGCGCCACTAACCCTGTTACAGAGCACGGTTTCATGGTAAAAAGCTGTGCTTGTTTGATATTGCATTAATGTAGAAGATACACTTTCAATAACAGTGATGTTACACTAGTTGGAAAAAGTAGCTTGTTACTGGAAATGTCAATGTTTAACTGAAAACAGTGCATGGATCGGCGTCTGTGCATCCCAGAACAACTTGTGTTTTAAAGACCATTAGTTGTTTGCGTGTTGCATCATTTCTGCATATCAGCGCGTGGCGTCTGTCTGTCTGACTGACGGATCTGTCTCTCAGAATGAGCACAAACTGAAGTCTTGTCAAAAAAATTGAGGGATGTCCATAGAAACACAGAAAAACATTGAGAGACGTTGTCAAATTTGTAGCGCGAGAGGAGGAGAGAAACGCAGCAGCTGCCATATTAATGGTCAGTGTTACCCATGATGCTGAGCAAGTCTGACATCACATCCTGTCACCTTCACAACAGGCTTCAGTTACCTGTCATGATGTTTCTGCTGTGTAACCAAACTGTACACTAACTACATACAGATCAAGTTTGTTGCCTTGTAAAAAACGTATGCATAGATTTATGGAAAAAGGGGTGTTGATAATTAGTACTGAGGCAGCAATGTATCGAGTAACAATAGTTAAAAATAAAAGCTATTATTTTCACTATCGCCCATTGGCCGAATGGTTTAAAAACAGCCGACTATATCATGTCAATTAAAGGGTACAAAAATCATGTCAGACTGCAGCTCATAGCCTATAGTGTGTGTGAAGAAAATCTCTCTTGTGTTGAATTTAGGGCAAGTTAACAGACAATAATCAACAGCTAAAAACAGCTACACTACAAAGGGCTTTATTTGACCCTATGAATCACCCGTAGTTCAAGCCAGGGTTGCCAGATCTGCAGTTTTCCCTATACTAAATATTATTTGTAGCGCCTCCCGTCCAATAATCGCAAATAGTTCTGTGCTGTTTGCAGTCTCAGCTTTCAAATTCTGTACATTTTATCACGAAATTCAAACAATAAATGGCTTAAAGGACAAGTTCGGTATTTTACACTTAAAGCCCTGTTTTAAGATTGTTTCTGATGAAATAGAACGGTTAAGATTGAAATTTGGACACATGCTGCTGTCCCGAGAATTATCGGTTTATGTGTTAGCATAGGGTCACTGGAACAATCATTCATAAAATGCATTAAACTTTAGTTTACAAAGACGTGAAACTCACCGAGTGGTCTGGGGTGTTCACTGATATGCTCACGCAAAAATCTGCTAAAGATGCTTTCCAACAGGTGTTTTATCATTCGCTGTAAAACTGTGGACCTATTTTTCCAAACGCCTCACACCCGGACATTCTTCCGTCGAGAGCTTGAATAATAGACACTCCAGCCCAGTTGGTGGCGATAATGCACCTTTGCCAATGTTTGGATAGCGTAGCCTACGATACCGTGATAGGAAGACCACAGAAAGAATACAAACAACCCCATTAACGTCTCCGGTGGCGGAGTAATACCGTACCTCAACCGTTCGATTTCATCAGAAACGATCTTAAAACTGGGCTTTAAGTGTAAAATACCGAGCTTGTCCTTTAATGTTAGATTTATATTGATGTATCTCTAATATAGTGCATTTCTCATACAGCGTAAATTCCTATAACTTCCGGAAGAGTCCAGTTGAACTCAGACAGGCTCAGTTAACCCCGTGTGATCATCATCATCATCATCCTCACAGTGAGGAGATCGGATCCAGACGTCGAGTGTGAAGACTGTCACAATGTGTTAATGTGAGCCGTGACTCTCATGACCTCACAGCGAGACCCAGCAGTTCCTGCTGACCGGCGGTGTGTTAATGTGTGTGAAGCTCCGGGGAGATCATGGACGGACAAACGTCTCATCACAGAAAGACATGGCATTGCTGTCGGCTCAAGCATACAGTACAGACATCTGCTTATGCCTGCATTCACTGCATTAAAAGCCTTACTGTACGTTCACACCGCCGCCGACTTGAGCTTCCAAAGCTGCCGGAAGTCATTCATTTTCAATGGAAGCGGGCTTCTCTCAGCTGCAAGGAGCGTCAAATCCATCGGCGTCGCGTTTTGGCCGTTTTGAGCATCTTTAGCGTCAAACAGAAAGTTGAAAGTAGCTCAACTTTATGGTAAAGAGCTATGACGCGGTTCAGCGGCAAGCAGCGGCAAAAGCCAGCGACCAATCGGAATAGACGTCCTCCGCGTTGGCTGATTCCGGAGAAACACACGATGTAAACTTTCGTTCCTACCAAAACATTACCGGGTAGTTCAGATAAAATGGAGGAGAAGCTAATAATCGCCGTTGCTGGGTTTCCTATCATTTATGATATCACGTTGTTTGCTTATAGGGACCAGTTACAAAAGAACGAGGCATGGGATAAAATAGCTGGGATAGTTTACATTTTTGTTCTTAAAGTTGAACTTATTTTAACTTGAATGACGCGTTTTTTAAAACGCTGTGACATGCGCGAGACGCGGCAAAAGACACGAAGCTCGAGCACACAGTCTAGCGCGTGTTTACATAGTTAAATAGAAAAGCAGTGAAGTGGAATGCAAAAACACCAATCTCATGTGACATTTCATGTTGTGACACGTCTCTTCTCCCTGCTACGTCAGAGCGACCAAAGCGTCAACAAGCTTCCCCGTACTTTTTGACAAGCGTCCTTGGCAGGGCGTCCAGAGCTTCTTTGCCGCTCAAGTCGGCGGCGGTGTGAACGTACGGTTAAGGGTTCATTTAGACTAAAAACAAGGGGGGGAAACATTTACTGTAGTGCACTTACAAGTGCATTGGGATTTAACATAAAAACACGAGGTGTGCCCACTGAATGCATCATTTTTGCAATGTTTCGCACCTGATTCAATCAATCTATGCAAATTGGGTAATTAGATGGAAAAAAATGCATGCAAATCAGGTACAACAACATGCAAAAAATGTGTTCAATGCAATGTGCATGTGCTGTTTGAACATTTTAATGCACGGCACAAAAAAACCCCTGCAGAGATTTCAGGTTTGTGTTACTGTAAATGTCAGCCTTCCAGAGCAGAATGACAGACAGTAACTGTAATAATACACTGGATTGTATCAGTCTCTGCTGCAGCCGCTGGAGTCAAACACACACACACTCACACACACACTCACACACAACCAACAGACTTTAATTGGGTTGTTAATTGATTTTCTTGTCAAGCATTAGTACCATGATGGATGGCTCATTTTCTGCGTGCTGAACACACACACCCACACACACACATATACACACACACACAAGGCCTATGCTGCTTCTCATCTCATGTCTGATGTGGGATATCCCTACTTGAAATTCTCCGGCTTCCACCTTCTGCATGCTGGGATCCGGGATCCGGGAGTGATGATGGACCAGCTCAGTTTTCCTCAAGAACACAATGACTTTGTTGGTCACCAGTTCTAACCAGCATAAACCAGTCTGGACTGACATTGAATTCATGCTGGATTTTTCAACAGCTTTCATTTTGTCTAAAACAATTTAACACATTTTTAAGCATAATAACAATTATATTAATATAATTGTATGCATGTGTGCATTTTCTTATATGTATTTAATTACACTACCATTCAAAGGTTTGGGTTCAGTAAGATGTTTTGATGTTTAAGAAGTCTCTGCTGCTCACCATCATTTTTATTTGATCATCAATACAGTAATATTGTGAAATATTATTACAATTCAAATCAGCTGTTTTCTATTTGAATATATAAAAAAGTGTAATTTATTCCTGTGATCAAAGCTGAATTTTCAGCATCATTACTCCAGTCTTCAGTGTCACATGATCCTTCAGAAATCACTATAATATGATTTGATGCTCAAGAAACATTTATGATTATTATCAATGTTGAAAACAGTTGTGCTGATTCATATTTTTGTAGAAACTGATAAATATTTTTTAAGATTCTTAATTTTTTTTAACAGCATTTATTTTAAATCCAAACTATCACTTTTAATTCATTTAATTTATTGCGTCCATGCTGAATAAAAGTATTAAAAATCTTACTAACCCCGAACTGTTAAACACTAGTGTACTGTATATCATTGATATTACTCATATTAATAATATATTATATTGTTTTCCACATCTGAACATTTTTACCTTTATTTTTTATCTCTGTTAAAATGGCGTTTATGATGGTCTTCTGGAATATGATGCAGACATCACTCAAAGACAAGGAGGAGATGATTCATAAGTTCAGGATTCTCCTGGATCTCCGTCTCTAAAGACCGACGGTCTGTTTCGCTGTTCAGTGTCAGAGTCACTTCATCTTGAAGATCCCAGAACATACGGCACAGATCTCTTTGAATCATCACTCTGATTCAGAACTTATTGGTTTTTCAATATTGTTCATGAGAGCATAAGCCTGTCCAAATCTGACCCGCCAATGAACTCGTACAGGCGGTTGAACTAATGAAAGAAGAGACGGTTCATAATGCTCACAAGACTCGACCTTTTCATTTCTTTTTCAAGGAAAAGTCACATACTGTCTTTACTTCATAATTTAATATGCTTAAAGACAAACCATGTGTAAATTCATAAGTCGACAGCATTTTCTCCTTAAAACTGCAGTGAACCAAAGACAGTCTCAAAAACACGGTTTGAAATCACTGGTGTTTCTGACGTCACAAACTACCTTGTAACCAATCAGATCAACGTGTGATCGTCAACGAGTGGATCTCTGAGTGAGTGAATGGGTGGAGGCGGGGCTCATTTGCATATTCATAGAACTGCGCATACTGAGTGAGACGATAGTACCATTCAAGCTATTTTAAGGCACAAAGACATTTTCAAAGAAAAGAAGGAAAAAACATTTAAATATGTCATTTTGGTGATTAAAGATGAGTTTTAAGGGATACGTGGACTTTAAAAGAATATTTAATTCAAACATGAACACTCAGTCATTATATAGGCTACTCTGCTTTACTCGTGAACTTTACACAGTTGTTGAACTGAACCGAATCAACTTTAAGCTGGATATTGACCTTCGAGCGCTGCTTTAAAGCTGGATTTGAATTTGAATATTTGATGAAGTTTGCATCATTATTTTCCAGTGAAGCTGCTTTGAAATAATCTGTAATATATAAAGCACTATAGGAATAAAGGTCTCATTGTGCAAATGCACAGAAGAAATCAAATTACGGGTTTGGATCAACATGAGGATGAGTAAATTTTTTTGGCAGAATTATTAATTTAACGTTGTCCCCCAGCGTGCGAAAGGAACGCAGACGTCTCTCCTGTGGTGCTTTTGACCTTCAGAGTTCAGTTTGTGCAAAGACTCCCAGATTCCCAGCGCTGATGTTGTTCATCTGTCCGGGATTATTCCTCTGACAGACTGATCGGGTCCTCAATCCCGTGCACGTGTCCCGCGGGACTGACAGGTTTCATTAGCACAGGCCTGGGAACAGTTATTACCCAGATAAAGCCAGATCACGGCAGAGGAAATTGAATTCGAGAGGACATCAGTTCTCACGGAGAGATCGGACGCCAGACGAGAGGCTGGATGAATGTCAAAGATATTTCTGCAATCGTCGATAGAGCAGGACACACTGCAGCGCTGCCGAGCCGAGATAAGACATCCCGATCCCGGGAAACTGAACATCCAGGAAAAACTGCTGATCCACAGTTTGTTTTACAGCCTTCCGAGTTAATTGAGCAGCAGATCGTCTGTTCAAAACACTTTCTGGGAGGGAATTCACTGAGAATTAAATGCTTCTGATGGTGTTGTCTGTTTGCAGGCACAGTCTAAAAAGGGAAATTGTGATGGGAAAAATATGAGATGGGAGGGAAACATTTATTTAAATGGTTTTGCGTTCTCTCGCAAAAGGTTTCAGTGTTTCTGCTCTGAAAACCTTTGCGTTCCTCAGCGTTCACTCGCAAATAACTCACAAGGTATGGAGGCCCTAAAGGGACATGGTCCTGGGAAAAATATGAGATTGGAGGAAAATATATTTATTAAAATGTTTTTGCATTCTCTTAAACTTTGCGTTCGCTCGTTCGGAAACTCAAAAGGTTTGCATACGAACGCATAGTTTCTCGGGGGAACGCAAAAATATTGTGGGAGAATGTATAGCGTTGTAAAATCTTCCCTCCCATCTAAATTTTTTTCCCTCATCGTATCCCTTTAGTAGTTATGTTATGACTGCATAAAATATATATATGGAACAAATTTTAAGCCACTTACGGTAATGCATATCAATACGTCGTCGTCTCATTTCTGCACCATTTGCCACATAAAAAAATAAAGCTTTAGTAATAACTAAGTTCATTAGTTCATAACTGTTTTAAGTCAGCTATATATAAACGTAGACTGGTCTAATTTGATACTGAAAAGTAAGAATAATTGCCCCTTGACTTACAACTAGTTGGTCATACTGGAACTTAAGTCACAGTCTTAACATATTGGCTATGTTTATGCAACTGGCCCCTGGTTTCACAAACAAGGCTCAGATTAAGCCAGGATTTTGCCGTAGTTCATTTAAGTAGCTTTTATAAACGTGCCTTAGGGGAAAAAATCCACATTATTACCAGGATTACCAAAGCATGATGTGGCAGACATTATTCCATAAAAATCTTCATCAAACATAATTATCTTAATTAAAAGCACTGATTATTTCCAAGCAAATGTTCAATCACTTTCACCACACCCCTGCCTGCAATTGGTCAATCAAACTGACAACCTCACGTGATTGGTTGAATCAGTGGCCGTCTGCATAAACTGCTTAGACTAGTCTTAAAAGTTAGTCATCTACTTTTTTTCTTCAAGACTGCATGGTCCTAACTTTTAAGGTCAATTACATAAAAAGTTAGAACGGTCTAATTTAAATTGGAAAAGTAAACTGCTAGTTAGTGAAACTAGTTCTATTCTGAACATGAAACTGACACACCATAAATGTACAAGAGTACAACTACATTTTTAAAGTTTTTTATAATAGAAGAAAAAGTTTCATGCAATCTGCCATGTGTGGGTTTGAACTTATCTGAACAAACACACCGGACACAAACTAATAAAAGGCAAATTCTTTCAGTCGCACATGATTGATTGATATGTCTCTGAAATTGCTGTGTAATAATGTCTGTGATTGTGATGTTGTTCACGTGTGATCTGAACAGTTGAGTAATGGCGGTAATTAGCGCATTTTCCTGGCAGTAAGTTTCGTCTAAATGAGGATGAATGGCTCATTAGTTAGTCTTAATTAGCAGTGGACTAATGTCGCAGTAGTAATTGCACTGGTGTGCTCACCGGCGCTCTTTTCAAACAGCTCTCTTCATCATCAGCGACGAAGATTATAATACAAGAAGAAAATTGAATTATAGCTTGGGAAAAGCGTCACCCTGAACCCTGGATGAAATGCTAAACACAAATGGCAAGAGCTTTCGTGGATCCCACACTTTCCCACGACCTTTCTGGATTAATGCATTGGAATATTTTTTGATAGTGAATCTCCCAAAATTGTCAAGATCATATAGTAAATGCATTATAGAAATACCCAATACTTTTTAGGATTTTGCTTATTTCCATGACTTTTCCAGGCCTGGAAATCACAGTTTTAAAATTCCCTGACATTTCCATGTTTCCCATGATTGTTCTCCAAAATTGAAACGGTTTTGATTCAATTTGATTGGATTGCATACATTTTTAAACTGTGTTTGTACAAAAAACTCTTCAGAGAAAGGACTAATCACCAAATTTGACAAAAATGCGATTAAATACATGATTTTGGATGCCATCAAACTCACAGACAGTCTTCAGTGAAGAACTTACTGATGAAGTGTGTTTCCGTATGCAGGCGTGTCCTTCTTGGACATTCGTCATGTTCGCATCGTCCTACTGGAGTCTTGCATCATTTCCCGTGACACTCTCACAAGAAACTGCATCATAGAAAAGAAAAGAAAGAGAGATGATAACTGTGATTGGCAGGAGTTGAAAAGCTTCACCTGTCAGACAGAATTCAGTGTGTTTTGTGGTCAGTGTCAGTCAGGATGCATTAAGGTTCATTCAGACATCTGAACCAATCAGAAGTGTCAGAACAGGCCACGCCCACTGCAATTAGGCCAGTAAAAAATGGGAAAAGCTCATTAAAAATGCACTGTTCAATACTCAATATATATTGTCTCTTGCTAAATATGGATCTACTTTTTTTTTGTAATTTTATTTTCTGCACACATTTTCTGATAAAAACTCAAGGTTTACCAGACTCATGATCAAAATTTAAGCACTTAAGATACTTTAGTTGCCAGACACTATTTAATACAACACACTTATTGCATGAAGAGAAATACAGCAGGAGATGATGGTGAAATGTCAGACGTCCACAGTCCCGTATAATCCCGTATCCCGCTGTGACTGCGACTGAGTGAAACAGATTCATAACCTCCCGGATCTGATCTGCTGTGAGGACACAATATGAGAGTTTATTATAACACTGTGATCCTCAAGCTTCAGTCAGCTTTATATATCTCAGAGAGGACAGCATAGACACATGTCTCGAGACATGATAGCGATCTGAATATAAAACAGGTGAACTCAGTAATCAATAACCATGGAAACTAATGAGGGTGGGAAACTAACGACAAAGGAAACTGAATGTAAACTAAAAGCCCTTGAAAATTAATAAGAATTTATATAATATTTCATCCTTTGCAGCCAGAAAAAATATTTTACTTAATTGGATTAGTGATCTCTTAAAGGTTGACATAAGTTTTTTTTTAGTTGATTCCCCTGGAGCGTCTCACCCATGTATTACATCAAAAAACATGCCAGTTGTATAAAGTCCGGACCCCATATCTGGACTATTCGGAAAATCATCTTCGCCCTATTATATTACAAGGAATATTGTGCTTGTATAACTCTCTAGATATTGAATATTTGTCCTCTCCTGCATCTTTTTGAAATATGTTAATGTATTGTTTTTATTCTATAATCTATTTTATTATGGTGTAGTTCTGTTTTATATACAAATCTGAGCAATTGGTGTTCCTTTATTTTTATTGTACTGGTTTTTTTCTTCAATGCATTGTTATATTTGTATTATAATGAAAATTCAACAAACATAATTATAAATAAATAAAAAAGCCCTTGAAAATGAGAACCAAACACAATAAAAATGTGACTATGGCCGTGTCTGAAATCGCATACACTCTTATGGTACTTATTTTGAATAAGTAAGTCACGCCCGATAAAAAAGAAGCCTATACGCTCTATATAGTATTAGTGTGTGTAGTATGAATATACTGTGAATTCAGACATACTTCTTTTGTCACACATTGTTTATTGCCTACTATATATTACGGAGGTTTGCGATTTGAGACGCAGCCAATCTTGTTCTGCATTTCATTTATGCTGATTCAAATAAAATCATTTTTGTTTACTAAAATACTGTATTAAAATAATGAAAAGTACTCAATCCAAACAAAAATGAAAAGTACTCAATCCAAACAAATTCTTAAAGTTCCTAAAATATAATTTCTTAATTTTATAATTGAGTTATTTTCATTAAACGTGACCTTATTTTATCGTGAGCTTCACGGCTGCATCATGTTGGGTTATAATGAGTTTTGAGCCCTTCACAGATAATACAGTGATGTCCTTTCATAACAGGCTGACCTCACAGACACTCGATCTCTCTAATGGAGATTGCCTGTCAATAACGTAATACAGTCCTTGAAGAGGCGAGACGCACATCAGGCTGAAGGTGAAAGAACAAAAATGAAATACTTTCATGTACCTCAACAGATATTCACTAGATGAAAACAAGAAGAAAGAATTAAAGGATCAAACCTTTCAGCTCTCAGTCCTGTCCTCTTGTTCTTGATCTCTTGACTTTTATTTCCTAAGTATCCAGTTCAAAGTCAGTGTCCTTTCATTGCCAAACAATAAAGTTGATCTCCTGCTGAGCTTTGTAAGAGCAACATCTGAGCAATAAAATGTTTCTCTGGGAAAATGTTTATATGTTTGATTGCTTTTATACATCATAAAAATTGCACATCAAGTATCAATTTAATCAAGTGCATTGTTTGTTAATAAATATGTATATATACACACTCACCTGCCACTTTATTAAGAAACCCACGGCCTAAAATGAACACTCACCAAGCGGCAAATGTAAGTAAAAATCGGCATTGGCGTGTCTATGAAACGGTGTTAAATGGAAAATTGTGAAAACATGAATGTGAATAAAGGTGAATGACGCTCGGGACAGTTGACAGGGCAGTGTTGCATCGCCACGAAACTTTAAGCCTCGCCAATGTAATATTCAAGCTCGATAAGATGTGAAAGTGAACTCAATTCATTGCTCACGTATCATTACCGCCAAGAAATAGCCAATTACCGCCAATGGACCTGTCGCCGATCCATCGTGCAGTGTGAACACACCAGCAACTGAATGTTACCCCAGATAGTCACGCAGTGTGAAAACAACAGTCATACGATTATTTTGATTCTATATGAGCTTCAGACAATCGGCACAGAGAGGGCGTTCTGATGCGTAATTTTACACTGATGCCCACCAACTAGTTAAAATCTCCCGGAATCAAGAGCGAGCGAGCAAGAGCGCGCATGCGATACAGAAGAGACTGTGCTCCAAGCCATATAGCGCGCACACGGCGGAGGAGGAGAGAGCGAGAGACCTTGCGTACGTGTGTGCGCGCGCGTGTGCCCCATGAAGCGCATGTAAGACAGAGAGTCAGGCACCGAAATTTTCGTTCTAATTCGGTCTGGTTACTACCGTTTACGCCGGAACCGGTTCCCTATTGGCACCGCGTTTCGGTACCCAACCCTAGTCGTCATGTTTCTACCGTAGCCGACAGAGAACACACAGCGCGACAGAGAACACACAGCGCTACAGCGAACACACAGCACTACAGAGCGCGTTTCCTCACTACCTTGAAAAATAAGTTTTCAGTGGTGAATAAAGACCTTACTTAATGAACCGTTATATTTGTATTACCTTAGAATGAGCAGTTTCTATCTACACACACCGCGGGTTCCCTTACATTGAAATGCGCCGCCGCCGACATGTTTCTACAGTGGCACTAAACGGACAAATGCGTTTTGTTACTATGTTGCTCTTCGTGCAAGGAAGCAAGCTTAGTTCAGCGAATAAAACACTGACACAATCATGAACAAGTAACAATAATATTCGCAATAACATAGTTTTACTGAATAATTAAGTAAACATAATTTCTTAATTTATCCTTGTAAAGAAACCTCATTACTGAACTGCTACTCTCTGCTGTCTCAGATTATGACATATTTTCCTGTCGGCCACCGTAACTTTTGTTCGTTGCAATTCGTAACCTCACCACTAGATGCCACTAAAAATCACACACTGCACCTTTAACCGAACATAAAAACGCATTTGTAACAGTATATTGGATCCGTGCAGCTCTTATTGTGCGTTCACGTGCTATGGAAAATATGATATTTTCCACTTGTGAACTGGTATTTACCAGTGTGTTGAGTTCAAGTGCTTTTGTTGTCGTAATGTGGTAAAAAGATGGAGATCCAAACCTGTTATTTAGCTAAAACTATTTTAGATTGCTTAAGTCATCTGCTTCAGCAAGAAGATGATTTATCAAAACTCAAACGGTAAATAATATGCTGTATATTTTCTAGATCATGAATAGTACGTATTTTTACTATTCACGACTCTCTCGTGGCTCTCCGCCATTTTGAAAAGGTCAAAGGTTATCTTGGCAACTCCTGCATCAAAATATTCTATGAGCTGCCCAGTGGAAAATACCACATGAGGGGATGTTCATGTGCATTTTCCACGTCGGCTTTTGGTATTTACCATTAAAGTGACAGCAGCCTAATAAACCTGCTGTGGTCTGTGTTTTTAATGTTAATCAAACAACAAAAGACAAAGTACTAACACTCATTGCTCTTGACTGAATAACCTTTGTAACTTTAATTACTTTACATATAGTCTTCTCAGACTGGTAACATGATACACTGATGAGTTTTAAATATTCTCCAGAAAACACTAACAATCCTGTCACCACGTCTGCAGAAGTCCAGCTCTGTGTTTTACATTATTATTCATTCTCACATAAAGACAAAGTGTTAACTGCATAAATCTCCCCTGACATTCACTTCAAAGAGAGTTTCACTGACACACACCAGACAGGAACGCTGACAACAATCTCTCAACCCATCCGCCTCTGTGGAGACCGAGCAAATCTCTCCAAACGCCGTCAACAATACAGGGATGTCCGAGAGGAATCGCGCAAAAGAACGAACCAATGATGAAACGTCCATGAGGAAAATTAACATCATCACTCCTGACACAAAGTTTGACTTGTGAGTCTCTTGGGTTTTCTCTCAAGAGTCCGTCTGTCAAAAGTCATTAATCTCGTCTCCTTCATCATGTCTCTGGAGTCTTTGTTTGCCGTTGCCATGGAAACAGAGGTCCGGGGGTCACCGTGTGACATCACCACTGGCTCCCGCTGGTCATTTCAGACCGGAGTGTGATTCAGGTCTCTTTAACCCTGGTGATATTTATTATATATTACATTACATATCATACTCTATATTATATTTTATTTTTATTTATTATTATTATAATATATTACACATGTATTTATCTATCTAACTTTTATACACTAGCAGTCAAAAGATGGGAATAATTTCGATTTTTAAAAATATAATTTATGCTCACCAAGGCTGCATTTATTGAGTAATTTTTTTTAAATATTATTACAATTTTATAATGTGAATGTATTGTAAAATGTAATTTATTCCTGTGATCAAAGCTGAATTTTCAGCATCATTACTCCAGTCTTCAGTGTAATGATGATTTGATGCTCAAGAAACATTTATGATTTTTATCAATGTTGGAAACCTTTTTTTCCAGTATTCTTTGATGAAATCTATTTGAAATAGTGTGTGTTCTGACGTTTATTTATTATGCATGAGCTAAATGCAAAGGATATAAAAACCTGATGTGTTTCATGTTCAATCAAGGCAGATTTGTTTGCTGTTATGATAAATATGATCTGAACTCACGTGCTTGTGTCGTGCGATGAAATGTGATGAACTTTGCTCTTCCTTACTGCATCTCTGATCATCTTCTCTCTCTCTCTCTCTCACACACACACACACACACACACACACACACACACACACACACACACACACACACACACACACACACACACACACACACACACACACACACACTGCGTCAGTGGGAGAGATTTGCTCTCTTTGATTTCTCTGGATCACAGGGAGATGTTGGTGTTGAAAAGCTTTTAGCAGCCCGTCTCCCTGAAGAACACAGACGTGTGTGAAGTGTGTGTGTGAGTTCTGCTGAAGGCTTCCTCGGAGACGAGCGTCTCACACACACTGCAGGAGACAGAAACGCTCATAATCAGTCCTTCTGTCTGGTGTTCCTGTTAAAACATCTAAACATCCACTAAACAAGAAACATTAGCAAGAGAAGCAAAATAATGTCTGATACTACATAAATTTTATTTTTCTTGCTTTAGAGAGTAAAAAAAAGGTGTGTTCTCTCTCTCTCTAACACACACACACACACACACACACACACACACACACACACACACACACACACACACATGAAACAAGAACAACACCACATTATAATGGCAGTAAACCCCGCATTTCAGAGTTTTATTATTGACTTGTTGTGTGTGTGTGTGTGTGTGTGTGTGTGTGTGTGTGTGTGTGTGTGTGTGTGTGTGTGTGTGTGTGTGTGTGTGTGTGTGTGTGTGTGTGTGTGTGTGTGTGTGTGTGTGTGTGTGTGTGTGTGTGTGTGTGTGTGTGTAAATCGCCAGCAATTACAAATTAATCCATTCAGTCCCTCAGCGACCAATAAACCTGATCGGTTTTTATTTGCACACATATAAAATCAGTCTCCAGAGGCATGTGGCTGCCGTTTCCTCTGAATCATCATCACGGTGTGTGTGTGTGTGTGTGTGTTTGGGGAGATGCAGGCCTGAAAGTGTGTGTGCAAAAAGATGTTTTCTGTGTCTGATCAACATGAGCTCTGCTTTGCACAACTAAACAGGAACCGTGCATGATAATTTTGTTCAGGAAAAGCAATGTAAAACTCACAATATAAACCTGTATTTCCAGAACAGAGAGTGTGTGAATGCATCAGAATATTGGGAAGGGTTGCTTGATTCTGATTGGCATTTGTGGCATCCTGCAGTCAAATATTTTGTTTAAACGAAGTAATTCCTGAAATATTTCTAATCAAATGGATAAACATCCACGAAAACCAAAGTAAAGACATTTTTTAAATTCACCAGATGTTCACTCCATTGTCATAAGATAAAAAAAACAGTGATTTCCAACATTGCGTGGCAGAACTGGCCGATTGAATGTGTGAGTTTGACATGCTTTTCAGCAGATAGTTTGTTTACCTCTCTCTCTCTCTCTCTCTCTCTCTCTCTCTCTCTCTCTCTCTCTCTCACACACACACACACACACACACACACACACACACACACACACACACGCTCTCTGACACAGCGTTCTATTATCCACAGAGATAGGTTCTGCTGCGTTCAGTTTAATTATGGTTGGCCCTCGTTAGACTAATTGAGTTGCCGTTCTCTTCAGGGTAATAGCGGGTCATGAGCAGTTTTCTCTCGGGTGCTGCATTGCATCTTCAGACAGCAGCAAAAACAAGTATTTAGACAGTCAGCAGAAACCTGCAGTGGATTCTGGGATTGGCTAATTTGTTTATTAGCACTGGCCAGATGAACCACCGGAGTATTAACTGCAGGGACTGTCAAAAACACTTTAATATGCTCTATTGGATTTTAAAGCTTTAAAAATAGCATGCATGAACATGGAAATGCAGTGCTAAATTACACGATTGAAAATGGAACTTCTTAATGGAGATTTTATTGTGCATTTAAAAGTGCATTACCCATTTGTAAAACCTGAAATATTATGACATAAGACCAGGAATGAGACGGTAGCACGTTAAAGTCCCTATAGTTAACGTTAATGCTGGTTTGTTTCAACCCATGTTTGGGTCAAATATGGACAAACCAAACCTTTACATTTTTTTATAAAATTTTTGAACCCAATAATTGGGTTTGTCCATATTTGACCCAAACATGGGTTATAACCAACAACCCAGCATTTTTTCAAGTGTAATTAATGCATAATAATAATAATAATAAAAATGCAATATTTATTAATCCTTGTTAACGTTAGTTAATAAAAATACAACTGTTCATTGTTAGTTCATAATATCAGCTCAGGTTCATTATAAATAATATTTACAGATACAACTTATGATTTTAACAATATATAACATTAACTAAGATAATTAAATTCTTATTATTACACATGTAATATTTTATTTATTGTATTAATTTTGTTTTATTATATTGAATTGAATTTAAAATAATTATATTTTATTATTTTAGCTATATTTAATTATTATTAAATGCTTATTAAGATTAGTAAACGCTTTAGAAGTGTACATAGTTAACTAATATTAACAAATTATTATTAAACATTTAATATTATTTTAATTATTTTATGTATTTAAAAATCGTATTTGATTATACACTATATATTTATTTAATTAGGCTATATATTCAGTTTAATTTATAATAATTATATTTTGTTATTTTAGTTATATTTATTATTAAATGCTTTGAAAGTATAGTTCACTAATGGAACCTTATTGTAAACTGTTAACAGTGAGACAAACAAACAGATAAAAACACAAACAGACAGTCAGACAGACAGACAGTCAGACAAACAGACAGACAAAAAAACAGACAGTCAGACAGACAAACAGACAGACAAACAAAAAGTCAGACAGGCAGACAGACAAACAAACAAACAGACAGACAGACAGACAGACAGACAGACAAAAACACACTGTCAGACAAACAAAAAGACGGTCAAATAAACAAACAGACAGTCAGACAGACAAACAGACAGACAAACAAACCGTCAGACAGACAAAAAGACGGACAAATAAACGGACTGTCAGACATTCAGACAAACAGACAGACAGACAAACAAACAAACAAACAGACAGACAGACAGACAGTCAGACAGACAAACAAACAGTCAGACAGACAAAAAGACGGACAAATAAACGGACTGTCAGACATTCAGACAAACAGACAGACAGACAAACAAACAAACAGACAGACAGACAGACAGTCAGACAGACAGACAAACAAACAGTCAGACAGACAAAAAGACGGACAAATAAACAGTCAGACAGTCAGACAAACAAACAGAAAAACAAACAGACGGACAGACAGACAGACATACAAACAGTCAGACAGACAAACAAAAAGACGGACAAACAGTCAGACAGACAGACAAACAAACAGACAGAAAAATAAACAGTCAGACAGTCAGACAAACAAAGAGACAGACAAACAAACAGACAGCCAAACAGTCAGACAGACAAACAAACAGACAGACAGTCAGACAAACAGACAGACAGGCATACAGACAAACACACAGTCAGACAGACAAAAAGACGGACAAATAAACAAACAAACAGACGGACAGACAGACAAACAAACAGATAAAAACACAAACAGACAAACAGACAGTCAGACAGACAAAAAAACAGACAGTCAGACAGACAAACAGACAGACAAACAAACAGTCAGACAGGCAGACAGACAAACAAACAGTCAGACAGACAGACAGACAGACAGACAAACAAACAGTCACTCAGTCAGACAGACAAACAAACAGACAGACAGACAGACAAACAAACAGTCAGACAGACAAACAAACAAACAGACAGTCAGACAGACAAAAACACACTGTCAGACAGACAAAAAGACGGTCAAATAAACAAACAGACAGTCAAACACACACAGTCAGACAGACAAAAAGACGAACAGACAGACAAACAGACAGACAAATAAACAAACAAACAGACAGACAGTCAGACAGACAGACAGACAGACAGACAGACAGACAGACAGACAAACAAACATTCAGACAGACAAATAAACAGTCAGACAGTCAGACAAACAAACAAACAGTCAGACAGACAAAAAGACAGACAAATAAACAGTCAGACAGTCAGACAGTCAGACAAACAAACAAACAGACAAACAAACAAACAGGCAGACAAAAAACAGTCAGACAGACAAACAAACAGAGACAAACAGTCAGACAAACAAACAGAAAGACAGACAGACAGAAAAATAAACAGTCAGACAGACAGAAAAATAAACAGTCAGACAGTCAGACAAACAAACAGACAGACAAACAAACAGACAGCCAAACAGTCAGACAGACAAACAAACAGACAGACAGTCAGACGAACAGACAGACAGACAGGCATACAGACAAACACACAGTCAGACAGACAAAAAAACGGACAAATAAACGGACAGACAGACAGTCAGACAGACAAACAAACAGACAGGCAGAAAGACAGACAAACAAAGTCCGACAGACAAACAGACAGACAGTCAGACAGACAGACAAACAGACAGACAGACACACACACAGTCAGACAGACAGACAAACAGACAGACAGACACACACACAGTCAGACAGACAAAAAGACAGACAAATAAAAAGTCAGACAGACAAACAGACAGACAGTCAGACAGACAGACAAACAGACAGACAGACACACACACAGTCAGACAGACAGACAAACAGACAGACAGACACACACACAGTCAGACAGACAAAAAGACAGACAAATAAAAAGTCCGACAGACAAACAGACAGACAGTCAGACAGACAGACAAACAGACAGACAGACACACACACAGTCAGACAGACAGACAAACAGACAGACAGACACACACACAGTCAGACAGACAAAAAGACAGACAAATAAAAAGTCAGACAGACAAACAAACAAACAGACAGACAAACAGACAGACAGACAAACAAACAGACAGACAGAGAGACAGACAGACAGACGAAAGACGGACAAAGTCAGAGACAGACAGACAAAAAGACGGACAAATAAACAGACAAACAAACAAAGTCAGACAAACAGTCAGACAAACAAACAGTCAGACAGACACACACACAGACAGGCGTTTGTGTCTCACTCTCCTGTCCTCTGCCAGCAGGAGTCACTGCCAACATATGTCCTATGCTGACTATGATACAACTGAGAATGGCAAATTTCTATTGATTTAAATGAAAATAAATAGCAACAAATGCAATATGTTAAGTTTCTCTTCTCCAAACGGTGTTCATCTCTGAGCAGAACTCAACTAGCGTAATGAAGAGCATCCCGGGTTCAGAAACCACCTACACAAAATCACTTAATGATCATGGAAACAAAAAGGAAGTACAAACACAAGGAATCTTCATCATCTAATGGATAATTTAGGCACTAATAGTTTAACTGGCTTTATCAGAACGGCTCCATTCTCGGTGGAAGCGCATCATCTCTCCCGGGTCTCATTATCTCAGCACAACACAATCTTTGATCTCGCTCACAAACACAAATCCTCTCACGCCCTTCCACATTCTCTGCTAAGATAATTAGTGCTAATTAAAAGGTTTCCAGCGTGACCGTGTGTGTTTCTCTCTCCTGAATGATCCTGCAGGTGTGTGTGTGTGTGTGTGTGTGTGTTTACTGGCTCAACTTTTGTTCTGTGCTTCTGAGATCTTTTATTAACATTGTTTTATTAGAAAAAAAGCAGTGCAAATCATGATAAATATAAACCGAGTCATTTTAATGAATCACCTTGGCCTTGAGATCCATCACACACAAAACAAGACATTTTGATAACTCAAAATATAACTGACATGAAGCATGAATCTGATACTTTAATGAGAAATGATTATAAAATAAATAAAACTTGATAACATGCATTAAACGTGTGAAGTAACTTGCATTATATGTTTATGCTTGCAAGTGCATGCATTCAGCAAACTACAAAACAAACAGAGCATGCATATTAAAATATTCATACCTAAGACAGTATGAAAATTATTGAAAAGCAACACAGCGGATCCAAATGAGGAGCTCAGGGACAGAATGATAAGGAACTTTTCACAAAATAAGAGAGCAGCTGATTCTCTGGTTGTAGGAATCGAAGCATCTGTGCTCTCTGGATGTATATTCATTGATCATAATGACAATTACAGGTTCCTCGAACCCTGGTTTGTGTTTCACAGGAAGTGGTGACATCAGGAAGGCAGAGGATCAATATAAGGACACTTGAATTTACTCTCCACACGACTTACATTCTGTAAATTGGATGTCACTTCATAAAGGTTAATCAGACAGACCCCAAACACGCGTCAGGCGTCAACACACACACACACACACACACACACACACACACACACACACACACACACACACACACACACACACACACACGCGCGCACACACACACGCTAATCAAATCAAATCAAAGGTTGCTTTCATCGTCCTCCACTCTGACTGTGAGAAAAAACATGCCGTTTGCTTTTAAAACGACTGTCGTGAGTTCTTAGGATCATAAAGCGTAACGTGTGTGTGGAAAAAACTGGGGCTAGTTGTCACAAGGGATTTTACCTAAAGTGACTTTGCATTCAAGATACGTTTTATTAGTTCTTGCTTTCCCTGCTTTTCCCACGCTGCCTCCGACATTCACAAAAGTATACAGTATATAATTGACATGGAATTGAAATTGACTTCATTTACTTGAATACATGCTTCTGGTCTTAAGCTGCGGTCACATATAAATTTCGGTTAAGTTTTGCATGCATTGTCCATATTGAAATGTAAATCTAAGTTTGCTTCTTCAGTAAATACAGTAGTGGTCAAAGTGATGTTCGGAGGGGATAATATTGGTTTCTAATGAGCCTACAAGTTTGATTAAACTATCAAAATATGAGGTGTGTATATATATATATATATATATATATATATATATATATATATAATGTATGAGGGAAGAACAAAACACTAAACTTGGTAAGGTATTTATCTGACAAAATCATTTTGCAAAAAAAGTAAAAAACTCCAGCTAGGCCTACAGTCTTTATTTTACTATGCAAAAAGAAAAATGTAGAAAAACAAAAAGCTGAAAGCACACACTGACTACAACATAATAAGTTATTAATATTTCATTGATTCTCTCATGGATTTGCATGTGTTCATAATTTCTTTGTATGATAGTCCGGATAAAAACTATGTTGCACAATTTGCGTTGATATCACAAAGAAAAAAATCGACTCCAAGCACAACTACGCAACATGCTTACAAAATCTTTTACATATTTAAAAAAAATTGAATAATGTGTGAAGATGTCAATTTTCCTATAGGCCATACATCTCATTGCGCCCTTTTCTTTTTTGCAGTGTATTATTTAAATGTTGACAGATCGTAGTACATTGTTTAAATTAATACCTTTTTTGCCAACTGTGATTTTGTATATGTACATTTCTGAAATACATAACTTAGACAGTTACCTCTGATAACAGATCACTCTAAATTGTAATGTGGACTCATGCATTTTCTGTAAAGCTGCTTTGAATTGATGTGTATCGTGAAAAGCGTTATACAAACAACAGTGAATTGAGTAAACCTGCATGCGGTTCGCTTCAGAAGCATTGATTTGTTTTTGGGATATTTCTGTCGGGAACACACGGAGCATCGTCCAGTCGCTAGGCTACAGCACGGAAACGGGTTTGAGAAAAACACAACCCTCTCAAAGTCAGCCCTGGGTGGCAGAGATTGAGTTGACACGAGATTGGCGTCTCTGTTAAGTGACCGGGCATGACTGAGGTCACGTGACGGGAGTTAAGGCTCTCTGACAGTATTGATAGGAGAGAGACTGGCGGCTGACCCCCGCTGGGATTCTGCTATCTTAAAAACAGCAAGCTTCATTAGAGCGGGCGAGTCCGATCCCGTCCCACAACTCGGCCACTGTCAACATCATTACACATCATTCCTGTCGCTGCAGCGCCATTGTGTAATGATCTCAAAAGTGAGCAGTAAACGAGTCGTCTGATGTGTCAAACTGGGATTAAACGCAATTATGCCTTTGTTTCTAAAGAGACATTTGGTTTATGAGCTTCTGTGGCCCTTATGGGGTGATTTGTTGATGCTATAGGGAGGACACATCAAACGCAGGATTACCATGAACAAAGTCAACATAACATCAAAATGAACACTGTAATGTTCCTATATGAGGAAGAATGCTATATTTACATCTAAATTGCAATGAACACTAAATCCAAACTCAAAAATGCAGCTACAGACTGTTAAAATGAGCCAGATTCAGTGTGGAACATCAATCCTAACAGTTGAAATAAGCAAGTCAAATAAAACATAAACATTAGATGGAAAACTTCAACTAAGTGAAAATTAGAATTACGCCTTGTGTAACTAACTGAAACGAGTTTAAGTTTCTTTAACATGGAAATAAATTAAAACTAAAACTGAACAATAAAATAATAAATAATAAAATATAGCTGCAAGCAGCAATTATCGGGGCCAAGCACAATTAAAGACATTTTAAGATGATTTAAGGCAAAATAGCTGATTAATCGTATATACAGTAACTAAAAATATGATTTAATGGATTATCACTTTAGACCAATAGGTGGCGCAATTACGAAATGTATGTGATGTGGTCAGAGAGAGGTGACAATGACACATAAAAAGTTTGATGTCAATATGTCATGGCAGTGCAAAGATAAAGCCTGAATAGTCATTTTGGCATCATGCCTTAACTTTGCTTCTGCGGTATACGAAAACGGTTTCGTCTATTAACACAAAATCCATAACTTTTAGTCGGCACGGTCTGGAAATTATACGATTCGATTTTGGTGAAAATCAGACAAACGGTCTAGGAGTAGATTTTAAAAGTAGATAAAGATGGCGGACAGGAAGTTTGGCTGACGGCAAAATTAGTATGTTTTTGGCATAACAAGGAATTTATTAAGACCAGTGTCATTACAATAGGCAAATTTATACAAAAGTTATTAGCATTTTTGAAATGTTGTTATAATATTTTTCTACCACATGGTGGCGCATCCCCGAAACCTTTTGAGCAACTTCAGTGCATGGTGCTCATGACTCATGCATGAGTTTCGTAACGATACGCTAATGCGTTCATAAAGTATAGTATTTTATATCACAATACTGTATTGAAGTCAATGGCAATTTCATGTTTTGTTCTATTATAGCGCCAACAAGAGGCACAATCCCACTTTTTTTTAATGTGTTCTCAGAGTGAACACATATATGTGTTTGTCAAATTTGGTGAAAATATCTCATTTCGTTTTGGAGTTATAGACATTTATATGTATAAATACATAAAAAATTACTCACACCTGACTTTGTTTGCATTTTCTTGCCACTTACTATTAATGTTTTGTCATTTGGGAATCATTATAAGGCCAACGACCTATGTTCCCAAATTTCCTACGGTGGTTTCATCTCGACTGGTTTCGAAGATATTGGCAGATGTTTTTTAACCTGACATGTTTGGTACCGTTGGACTCGGAAAGGATTCAGGAACTTAAGGAGATGAATCCCGTGAAACCACACCCAGAGTTATAAGCATTTGAACATTTTGTTTTACCACTATGCGGGCCTAGTTCGAAACTTCTCAGGCTCCTTCAAGGTATCGTATTGATGACCCATACCGAGTTTCGGCACAAACAGACAAACCGTTCAGAAGTTATAAGCAAAAATTGCAATTTTGCCGTATCTCCGGACCAGCAGGTGGTGCCGCGCCAAAACGCAGCATGTAGGCTCAAGTCATGCTTGTAATGACATGTACCAAGTTTGGTCCAAATGTGTTAAAGCGTTGTGGAGATACATTCTTAATAGTGCTGTCAAACGATTAAAATATTTAATCGCGATTAATCGCATTAATGCCATAGTTAACTCGCGATTAATCGCACATTTTTATCTATTCTAAATGTCCCTTGATTTCTATTTGTCTCATTATTTTTTCTAATTTTAATGCTCTTATCAACATGGAAAAGTGGATCAGCAGTAAGTTTGTTCTTAGCTGTGGTATCCATGTGCTTCTGTCTGAAGTCATCCATTGTAGAGCTTAGATCGGGCCCAAAAAATCAAGCCCGACCCGAGCCCGTGCGCATTGTGTCCGAGCCCGGCCCGACACATAAACTGTAATTATGAGCCCGAGCCCGATTTAAACCCGTCCATTTTTTTAATACGTGGGTCGTTATAACTGACGTTCTCAACTACTTTCTATGTTACTTTCTCCCGCCCGCAACATTTTTGTCCCGCTCCCGCCCGCAAATAGACTCTTTTTTTGTAGGCTACCTCCAAATACTTTCGCCTACGTGTCGCCACCATACACATCAGCATAAATGCTCCTGATAAATTATTTGTTATTAAAGTATTAACACACAAACCACTGTTATAACATAAAAGCAAGCAGGCTACTGAGTGCATGGTTTGGCATTACTGAATGCGCGCAAAGTGTGCTCCCTTAATAATTCCTAAAAAGCTGACATTAGTTCATCGCAATCTCACACATCTGTTTATTATCAATGAAGCTGACTGCACAATGCATCTTTCATAATATATACACTTTGTTTGTTATAATTTGAGGATTTAGTATACAGAATTCAGCACTGAACAAAAAGTCAGTTTTGAGCAGTGAGGGGAGTCTATTTTAAATGCTACTGATTGGCCATTGCGTTCAAGAAATCAACACATATGTCTGTGATTGGCTACATCACTCAACGCTGCAAACATGTTATAAAAAGAAACTCTGGCCTGTAAATTGTTTCTATTTAGTTTTAGTTGTTCTTGTTGCTTTTCTGCAACATATGAATAAAAATGTATTAGTTTTTATGTTTTATTCATAGATATTTCTAGTTTGCGGGAGTCCCGCGAATCTTTTTATTCTCCCGTATTCGCACACAGAGTGAGTGCATTACCGCTCGAGCCCGCCCTCGCACTCGGCCATCAAATCTAGTCCCGCGCCGCACTCTATTGCGGTGAGAGTGCACGTCTCTAGATCGGCGTCTCGCGCTCGCGCCATCCACTCAAAACGTAACGTTAGCCTACTACTCTTTGGCCGGCGCGGAAGCCCAAACAAGTACGTGCGGCGTGCCTGTTGTTTTGTTTCCGGTCTAGCTATCCGGTGTGATGTTGTAGTTGTTCTAACGTTACTAGTTGTTGCAACAGCATTTGATAAAAATACAAAGTTTGCTTGGCCAAAAAGAGCGTTAATTTGCGATAAAAAAAATTGACGCCGTTAAAATGTGTTTGCGTTAACGCCGTTAATAACGCGTTTAACGCACAGCACTAATTCTTGAGTCTATTTTGCAGTACGTAAAATTAGTTTGATCTGTTTACATTTTTGTGAAAATCAGAGCAACCGTCTAGGACGAGTTCGAAAAAGTAGGTCTTTCAAAAAATTCAAAATGGCGGAAAAATTTTAATGACGGAAAATGACGAAACGGCTGGAGCTAAGGAGTCAGAGGCGAAAGGACTTTTGTTTCTAGCCATTAAGGTTCAAAAGTTATTAGCATAAACATGAGTGAAAACTTGGACAGTTGGTGGCGCTAGAGAGATTGACTTAGTGGCTCCAAATTTGCTAAGGTGACAGATCACACTGTCCTCTATCCGTGTGCCAAATTGCATAACTTTCCCGCAATCGGTTCCATGGGCTGCCATAGATTTCAATGACGGAATAATAATAATAATAAGAACGCCTAGTATGGACGATGCATATATATAATAAAACGTTATTATTGTTCCACAGACAAAATGCATGCCTCACTTTTATGTATCAGCAAATGCAATAATTACTCATGCTTCAGCAAACACCGATAATTATGGACAAATGTTGCAATCAAGCCTTCAATGGAATGAAAATGACTTTTTGGCGCTAAATCGTGACTATTAATCATTCAGGTGTGTGTAAACAATGGTTGTGTGTTGATCGTTTCTGGTGAGCATCAATAAAGTGAGTCTGTACAAAACAACAGTTTGGAAGAAGAATAGACTTGCCCTCCACATCTCCTCTGGGAGCGTGTGAACGATTCAATTTAACAAGCAAAAGACAGAAAAGGCCATATAGAACATCATTTCTTTCCAGAGGGAATTGAATGATTGAGAATGATGCATTTGAATGCAAGTGTCTCGCCTCTTATTTTTAATGGTGTTTGAAAACCCAAGTGCCACTCTTATTAATCATGCTGAGTTCAAACACTTAGGTATTAGATGCATGATATTCAACATGTTGAGGAAAGGTTTGTGGTCACTTTTCAAAACGATCTGCAAAAAAAAGAAACAATAAACTGTTGTGGGAGATAAAAAGCCTAAAACCATAACTAACAACCAGAAGTTAAGTAAAATTACACACTAATACAGAAAAATGACTGAAAATTACGAATCTGAATGCTTAAGACACCAGCGTGAAGTAACTAAAGTAATGAGCCATTATGAGAGAAAAGAGATAAATATTCCTAACGATTCCCTGAAGAGACAAGCGAATGCAAGCCAATTTAAAGCTCTCGGAGCAAAACATAACCATTAACCCCATATTTAAACTGTCTAACAAATCTTTATTGAATTGCAGTACTTTGATTGCTTTGCCCTGATGACAGGATTAGATTTCATCAGGGCACTGAATTAAAAAGCCTTGCATTAATAACAACTTATCTTTACCGTCTGCAGAAAATATCAGGCATACTATAATTTGAGAGAGTGGCACTCTTATAATCACTCATAACTACATTCAGTGTCATTTCTGCACTTGATTAATGATCAAAACCCTTCGTTTTACTTAGAAAAATTATCAGCAGACTGAATTAACCGGTTATCAATACATTCATTAGAGAGAGATTAAGCACATATGACAGAAAAGTTGAATAAATAGTCTCTGTGTGGATTTTCTGAACGCTAAATTTTCAAAAGTATGTGAAGTTCAGGGCATAGACTCTTTAAAATGCGTCCAAGAGTTTATTGGCTGGTCTGTTATTGTAGTGACATCAATAAATAAATACATGGAAAAGCAGGGCTTTGTTTCTTATGGCCACCATATAGAGCTTAGCCATTTCTCATTGTTCATTTTTTTGTTGTCTGGCTTATGCCTTATTCCATCTCTGCTTCATAACCGCTGAAGCTAAAAACACATCTTTTTAATCTGGCATAGAAATTTATACATTTCTATTATTCAAATCAGTTAAATAATTATTAGGCTGCATAAATTAGGTCAGCCGGAACCGGGAACTCTTCCTATAACACCCGATGTACATCATCGTTACATCATAAGAAGAATGGCATCTACGCTAATGTTAGTCTTTCTGCTTATTCCAAGATTTACTGTAATCAGCCGGATCCAGGCCGTATCCAGATCAGATGGAGGGCCTGCGCCTCGACACGACCCCAACGCATGATGTAATCGGCCAGATCGGAGCCGGATCCAAACCAGATGGAGGGCCTGCGCCTAGACATGACCCCAACGCATGATATAATCGGCCAGATCCAGGCCGTATCCAGATCAGATGGTGGACTTGCGCCTAGACACGACCCCAACTCATGATGTTATCGGCCAGATCCGGGCCGTATCAGATCAGATGGAGGACCTGCACCTAGACATGACCACAACACATTATGTAAATCAGCCGGATCCGGGCCGTATCCAGATCAGATAGAGGGCCTGTGCCTAGACACAACCACAACACATGATGTAATCGGCCGGATCTGGGCCGTATCCAGATCAGATGGAGGACCTGCACCTAGACATGACCACAACGCATGATGTAAATCAGCCGGATCCGGGCCGGATGCAGACCAGATGGAGGGCCTGTGCCTAGACACGACCACAACGCATGATGTAATCGGCCAGATACGGGCCGTATCCAGATCAGATGGAGGACCTGCACCTAGACATGACCACAACGCATGATGTAAATCAGCCGGATCCGGGCCGGATCCAGACCAGATGGAGGGCCTGCGCCTAGACACGACCACAACGCATGATGTAAATCAGCCGGATCCGGGCCGTATCCAGATCAGATGGTGGACTTGCGCCTAGACACGACCACAACGCATCCCTGAAGTGTCAGCAAAGATTGTGTAAACTAGACTCTCCCCTGTGAAGGCCTCATCGACACGACAGCCATCAGCACTGATCCTCACAAACTCGTCTCCATACCGGCGTTACGAACAATCTTCAACCAGATGGAACTGGATAATATTCTGATTGTTCCAAACCAATCTGACCTATGATGCTGCCTGAATCATAATCATACACTGTTGGTTCATTGGCCAGAAGAGAACTGGCCCCCCCGACTGAGCCTGAAGGTTTTTTTCTCCATTCTGCCACTGATGGACTTTTGGTTCATTGCCACTGTCGCCTTTTTCCACATTTGTCGCCATTGGCTTGGCTTGCTTAGTTAAGGACATTAAATTTAAATCTGCCTGCATTGACACTATTATACAAGAACTGAACTGAGCTGGACGATGGCATCACTGTTTACTCCAGAGCGGCTATATATATATATATATAAATTAATAACTTTAACTAAATTAATAACTTAATAAACAAAAATTAAACATCACTCAACTTACTTAAGCTGGACTGTGATGCAATTTCTTTCTGGAAACAAACTTTTTTGCATTATTTTCCTGTTATCTCTGTAAAGCTGCTTTGAAAAAATCCGTATTGGAAAAAGCTCTATATGAATAAATGTGACTTGACTTGACTTGAAGCGTTCAACAGATTCCAGCGTGAAGTGAGAAACATCTCTCTGGATGGACTAATGCCTGGCCGTCATTATGAGCACATTCAAAACACATGCATATTCATAAAGAACACTGGGCTTAATAAAGCACCCATGTCTCTGCACACCCAACCCTTGCTGTCACACACAACGGCCATTTTTCAGATGAACGACACCCTAGCCAATGTTAAAATATGACTTTTATCAATAGCCATGCTCGCGCGAGGATATTAAAGCCCTAGACGGGTGAGGGGGAGCAGGTTGAAGAACCTTCCCATCATCCATCAGGCTCTGGGATGGGCGCCGTCAGGGAGAAAATCATTGTAACAGACATCCATCACTCCGCGTCTGCCTGCAGCTCTACTGACCTGATCCTGAACCCTCCGTCTCTCAGGTACGCCAGACGGCTTCTCATCTTCCCTGTTTCTTTCAGAATAAAAGTCTGCTCAGATTTATGAACAACACAAACCAAACCGTGGTATAAATCAAAGCAGGACAAGTCACTCAACAAACAAAAAAATGCAGTCTTTCAGTTGTTTTTAAATTTTGGAGGGAAAATATACAGAACGCTGATTTTGGTGGGAAAATCTACAGAATGACAATTTTGGAGGGAAAAATCTGCAGAATGCTGAGTTTGGAGGGAAAAATCTACAGATTGTCAATTTTGGAGGGAAAAAATATACAGATTGTCAATTTTGGAGGGAAAATCTACAGAATGCAGTGGAATTGATTTAAACCTGGCAAAATGTGATACAAAAATTGTTCCGTATTGTTATTTCAAGTGCAAAACTTAACTGAATTAGCAAAAAAAAAAACTTAGATGTGTAGAACAGTAACTGGTTAAAAAACTAAACTGGAACAAAGTCTAAAAGAGAAATGCATTGAAACAGGGCCAGTAAACCTAAGAGAGAGAGAGAGAGAGAGAGAGAGAGAGAGAGAGAGAGAGAGAGAGAGAGAGAGAGAGAGAGTGTGTGTGTGTGTGTGTGTGTGTGTGTGTGTGTGTGTGTGTGTGTGTGTGTGTGTGTGTGTGTGTGTGTGTGTGTGTGTGTGTGTGTGTGTGTCTGTGTGTGTGTGTAGACTGAGTTATTTTCTCTTATCTGACTGTCGCAGTTAGAGATGATAAATGTCCTGCACTGGCTGCCAGACCTCCTCTTAACCCACAGCCCGGTTCACTCACACACACACACACACACACACACACACCATAAATCAGCTTTCTGGTCGAACGGTCTGACAGATGAATGTGACGTTTGAAACGACGGGCTCATCTTCCTGTGGAGAAAGGAAAAGACACCCACACCAAACTCCTCTGAAGAGTCGCGGACAAAGTCAAACACACAAGATCATTATCTCTAGCTCACTCACACCAAACACACACTAACTAAAAGCAAAGAGCTAGTTTTTCAACCAAGTAGCAATGTTGCACATAGTATAATATTACACACACAGTATAATAATAATCGAGTGAACTTTAACATTTAAATACTAAGCAGTCCTACACAATCTACTTATTTTAATGTAGTGACAACTTTTTCAAATGGTAGCTACACTGTCCTTTAAATTATACAGACATAACATGCTTGCATATACACAATGCCATAGACTTTTTCTGGATGCTTCCTATGGCATTGATAGGGTGTTTTGAGTAGTTGACACTTACTGTCTTGCATGAAAATAGTAAATCTGTGGGGTTTTTATAGTCCATCGGGGAAAATGGTACATCTGATATATGATTTGAGAAATCATTCATCAACTTTAAAAGTCTACTGAAAGTTATTGGTTTGAACAAACCTCTAAATCACACACACACACACACACACACACACACACACACACACACACACACACACACACACACACACACACACACACACACACACACACACACACACACACACACACACACACACACACACACACACACACACTCCATCTCACCACCTGCTGCTCTACAACAGAGAGAGAGAGATTGTAAGAGGTGTTTCTATGAAGTATTTGATGTATGATCTCTTACTTTGGATAAATCTCTGCGGTATCGTCCTAGCTCAAGGATCAAAGCTGGTTTTAAAGTTTTATCATTGTCTGTGATGTGAATACAAAATATTACACCCCAGTATCTCCTGCTGACAGAGTTTATAAGCTTGGATTCATCCAAGAACGAAAGTTCTGTCATCATTTACTCATTCCGAAACATATGACTTTTCTATTCAATAAAACACACAAGAAATTTTGCATTTATTAAATTTAGCCTTTCAAAAAAGCACCATAAATGCATAATAAAAGAGGTAAATACAACTCTTGCTCTATATTTTAAGACTTCTAGAGTCATAACAGAAAGTCAGGCGCAACACAAGGGTTCATAAACGATTATTTTTTGTAGGAAAATATTGCTTTTTCTTCAAATATTGAACTCTCTTTATTTTAATTGAAGGTTATTTGTGATGTTAAGGAAAAACTAAATTTTCCCCCTCAGAGAATTTAAATATTAATCTTATACTTGCTGTACTCATATAAAAAGTACTTTATAATTACACTATAATTAATTATGCCAGCAGAGAGACTGTCATAAGTCTGATCTCCACTTCAATTAGGAGAATAAATGACACCATTAGGCCTGTCAGGGTGACCTTGTGCACAATAACACACACACACACGCATACACACACACACACACACACACAAGACGGTGATGAAGCACGTTACACAGCAGAATAGAGGGAGCAGAAAGGATGAATACTGTCCTATAGGCCAGAATAGTTACAGGAAAAGAAGCTTTTCTGAAGACAATGTGAAACTAGTAATGCCAGGTTAAAGTTCAAAGGATCAGGCTCAGATATAGGACAAAATGTTTTTGCGATTTCTGTCCCTGCTTCAATAAGATTTTACACCAATTAACCTTAACAGCAGTAACTTCAGCAATAGAGGCCAGTTCTGAACAAGTGAAGTATCTCATGGTTTCCCTTTCATCTGAGACTTAAAGTCAAAGGCATTGCTCAACGGTGACGGTATTTAGCCTCGTATAGCCAGGCATCTGATTAGATTCATCTGATTTTGCTAACATGATTTAGCATTTTGCTATCATGCTTCTAACATGAGTTAACGCATTTCTAACATGGTTTTATATATTGCATGAATTACCATATTGCTAGCATGTTTTAACATGTTGTTAACCTGTTTCTAGTAACATGTTTTAACACATGACTTTTTAGCATCTTTTCCTAGGCTAGTTGTTAAGCTTTGCTAGTGATAGACAGCTTACATACTCTATAAGAACTATTGTAGAAAAGTTTTGACCCCTCAATGAAAGTTTATGGGATTTTCGGATTGTTCTGAAGTAAGATACGGGAATTCCCACAGTTGGATCAGTTAGAAAAGATACAGCAACGCGGAGAGTAAAAGCTGTAGGAGTTAAGAGTCAGAAATGTCAGTCTCAGAAGAAGAATAACAAGTTCTTTTTCAAGCCAACATAATAAAATACGAAAAGAGTAAATGAGAAGAAATGCAAGTAAATTGTCAATGAAATAAGAAGGTCAGTGTGGGCCGGCGGGCGTCTGCGGGTCCGTGTCGTCTGAGGTCGAGACTGTGAGGTCATGTTTAACAGGCTGGTGTCTTTCCACTTGCCAAAGAATCAATAGTAAATGGCAGCGTCTTGTTAAATGACAACCTTTAGTCCATCAATCCGTCTCTCTCTCGCTCATCGGCCCCTAGTTTGCCAATACTCGCCGATATTACGTTTAGCAGAAGCGCTGAGACGGTTTCTGAGTAACCTTGGCCCTGTCCATCTGAGCCATCGATACTCTCTTTCATCCGCACGCAATCGTTTGTCCTTATTACCGCAGGATTTTTAAACCGTCATCTTGTGGTTGGTTAATCAATGTTGTTCAAGTCTGCTTGATTATTTGGCAGCACTTGCAGGCTTTGTCTTTGTGTTTCTCCTTACGGAAAAATACTATGATGATACTATGGTTCACCCTGCTGATTTAGTCCTGCTTGTGGACCAGTAAAGCATTGTGGTTCTGGTTAAGATAGTTAAAGGGGATAGTTCACCCAAAAATTAAAATTATCCCATAATTAACTCGCCCTCAAGCCATCCTAGGTGTATGACTTTCTTCTTCAGCCAAACACAATCGGAGTTATATTAAAAAACATATCTTGGCTCTTTCAAGCTTTATGATGGGAGTGAATGTGCCTGAGATTTTGAAGCCCTAAAAAGTGCATCCATCCATCATAAAAGTAATCCATACAGCTAATAAAGGGGTTAATAAAGGCCTTTTGAAGCGAAGCCATGCGGTTTTGTGAGAAAAATATCCATATTTATAACTTTATAAACTATAATCACTGGCTTTTCTGTAACGGCCGTACGTGAGTCTACTGTAGTTTTGGTGGAAGAGTGACCTCTGACCCGACACATGACGTATTGGCGAATGCAGAAGTGCAGAGAATAGAGCAAAACAAAACACCAGTCACGAATTTGAAGTCTTAAACGAGAATCTTTAAAGAGAAATGTGGGAGGAGCTTGTTGTTTGACCGCGAGAGACGTCGACTCTCAGCTTACGCTACTCGTACATCCTACGCTGAGGTCGCGTTAAATAAAAAAAGCTGTTTTATTGATGTCTTTCAGCGGTTGAAACACTGATTGAGCGATTAAATGCAGAGACATGATACGGATTTCGGTAAGTTGGACTGTATCTTTCAGCATATTTTTTTGACATATTATGTTCAGTAATGTAGTAAAGAGGAAGGAATTGATCGCGTTCTCTCACGCTCCGCGAGACTTTGTCTCATATCATAAGTGATGGCGCAGTGGATTAGACACATGCCTTTGGTGTGAGAGACCCAGGTTCGAATCCACTGTGAGACACCAATGTCTCCCTGAGCAAGACACTTAACCCCTAGTTGCTCCAGAGGCGTGCGACCTCTGACATACATAGCAACTGTAAGTCGCTTTGGATAAAAGCGTCAGCTAAATGAATAAATGTAAATGTAAAATGTAAATGTAAGAAGTCTGTTCAACTTTCTCTTCATAAATAAATAAATGCATAAGCTAGTCTATATGCTTGTCCTATACGTTCGTGAAAAAAAATGAAAATGTGCACAAAAACAGAGCCTATATGAAATGGCTTATTATCACTAAAATGTGAAAGTGAAAATTAAAATGACGGGTAATATTAGATTATGCAACGCTATCTCACGACCAATTCGTACGAATGATTAAAAGGTAGCTAATTCGTATGACCTCACTCGTACGATTTGTCTAAACCCACGTGATGGTTAGGTACGGGGTCAGGGATAGGACATTCATTGCATTTGCATTTACGCATTTGGCAGACGCTTTTATCCAAAGCGACTTAAATTGCATTTCAAGGTACACTTTACATTCTTATCAGTTCTTGCTTTCCCTGGGAATCGATCCCTGGGAATCGATCTTGGCGTTGCAAGAATCTTACTAATTCGAATGAGTGAGTACGTATGAATTCGTACGAATTGCCGTGAGATCGGGTTGGATTATGACAAAAATTTTACGACCCCCTGAAGGGGGGGAAGAAGACTCGCGTACGGCTGTTACCAGAAGCCAGTGATCATAGTTATACAAGTTATAATCATGTATATTTTTCTTACAAAACCGCATGGCTTCGCTTCAGAAGACCTTTATTAACCAATGGAGTCGTATGGATTACTTTTATGATGGATGGATGCACTTTTTAGGGCTTCAAAATCTCAGGTACCATTCACTCCCATTATAAAGCTTGGAAGAGCCAGGATATTTTTTAATATAACTCAGATTGTGTTTGGCTAAAACACCTAGGATTGCTTGAGGGTGAGTATTAAGGGATAATTATGGGATCGTTTTCATTTTTGGCTGAACAAACCCTTTAAAGTCTGGTTGGGGACTCCAGAATTCAAAAGACAAGATCCACTTTATCAAACTTCAAAGAGTAATAATTTATTTGTCTATTCTGTTGTCTTTTAGTCTTTAATGCAAAGCCAAATGACTGTGCAATAGTGATGTGTCGTTCGTGAACGAGCCGGCTCTAAGAGCCGATTATTTCTAGTGAACGAAAATAGCCAAACGGGGAGAGCCGAATCTTTATTTGGGGCAGGACTTTATTTGGATGGGCACACCATGGGGCAAATCACATGGGAGGACAGACTAGGATCATACCATTATGTGAAAGGAAGGGGGACACACGCTCCAAAGGTTTCGAGTGTAGTGGTACAGGCCAGGTACACCGAGCGAGCCGGATTTAAATGCTAATGTTAAGACTTTTGCCTTTATTTATTTGATTTGTTTGCTGTGGTTCTGTGTTCAATTGTTCAATTATAGTTTTATTAAAATTTTACAACATAGTAACTGTGTTTTTTGTAATTAAAAAAATGCATAAAAAATAAGACTTTTATAAAAACACTGAATACAAAATTGCTTACTAACACACAAATCATTCACAATTGCTAAATCGGGCTAGAATAGAAAGCTCAGAGTGAAACTAAATGAAGAGCCATTCGGGAGTCATAAGAGCCGACAGAGTTCCCATCACTATTGTGCAATAAGATTTAGGATTTTTACACCATAGCAACTGCATAGCAACACACTAAAGACGCATAACACCCTGCATTTAACACGCTAAAGCTCGTAATCTACTGTGCACGCGCACACACACACACACACACACACATAGAGCTACATGTACTCTCGGCTGATTCCTCTGTAATGAGGCATTTGTTCTTCACCTGTGTGTGCAGGAGGGATTGCACAGGTGTGCTTACACAGCCCTAATTAATATGATTAAGCTCATTTAGCAGCAGAACTAGTTAATTAAGATGATTAAGCTAATTTGGGAACATGCTGTTATCATTTCCTTTTCCAGCCAAACACATAAACGAGACCGCAGGGTGATCAGGTGTTCTATGGGAGCGCCACTGATCCCAGATCTGGATGTATGATGCATTTGATTGACACGTGATGATATTCGGTTTGCGAATCCCCTGGTGGTCAGTGGAGGAACTGCAGGAGGTTTGTGAGTTGATACAAAGCTAACTAAAAAAAAAAAGATCCAAATAAAACCCTTACAAAACACAGCTACAAAAAAAATTGCTGTATGTAATGTGACCATTAACCGACATCAGAGAACCGTGAAGATGCAAATGTTTTGTTAAAGTCACCATGAAATCAATGCAGTATTTATTATAGATGTTTTATTCGGGCACATCATTAGTCATGTTCCTGGTAATCTTGTAACATAATAACTTCCCCTTCCTCTTGCAGCATCTCTTCTCTTCTATGATGACGAGGGCGGAGCAAACTGTCACTCACATGAGATCCACCAATAGCAAACCACAACCATCCAATCGAACCCCATAGACAAAATCAAGCCCCGCCTACATTTTTTCTTGTTCCAGAAGCCGCTTCAAATGTCACAAAGAGGAAGAAAAGACTATCATAACTAGGGTTGCCAACCGTTCCGTATAATACGGAATCGTCCCGTATTTGACAAATATAAGTCTTTGTTCCGTATTGAACTGATACGGAACGCACTTTGTTCCGTATTTTTGAGAATCAATTCAGTGCAAATCCATGACAGACACATAGCGTCTAATATACTATGCAGTCCCTCCAGTTTTTCGCGATTCTGCGATCGCTGAATACAACGCAAAATCAACAAAATGTCGCATTTTTTTGAGATCCTGCATAATTCCTAATTTAACCGCAAAATAATCATAAAAATTCAACAAAAAAAACCTCACAAAACATTAAATTATAATCACCCAATTGAAATATCTCTAGTTAATTACAGTTTCAATGCATTTTTACGTGGGTAGAGATGTTGCGCACGCGTGATGTCTGTGAGCGCGTCTGTCAAACATGGCGAAAGAAAAAGCGTCTCTCCTGCCCTCTCACATAAGCGCCCAGGTTTTCATTGGGCAGTAGGGCAAACTTATTAACGTGAGACACATGATTGAATGACATAACTAAAACTATGATATGCTCGATGGTACCAAAAAGAATTATTAAAAGCGCAGTATACCGTGAAAGAGAACTAATTTCAGTCTGTCCCTGACTGCAAGTGTGTGTGTGTGTGTGTGTGTGTGTGTGTGTGTGTGTGTGTGTGTGTGTGTGTGTGTGTGTGTGTGTGTGTGTGTGTGTGTGTATGTGTGTGTGTGACTGACTGACTGCGTGTCACCGCCTGTCGGCCTAGTTAGAATATTGAATTCTCTTTATAGCGCTTGAACAAATACACATAGCTACAATTACTTCAAAATATTCATCTAGGCAAGTAGCCTATTTACGTAAAACAATTAGTAATAACTGATTGGGACGTTTGTCATTACTGTAGTAGGTCTTAAAGTGACAGTAACCTAATTTACCTGCTGTTGTCAGTGTTGTTAATGTTAATCAAGCAACAACAATAGGCTACAGCACAATTTTAAAAATATAATTTGATTAGACCAAATAAACAAGCTTTATGCATTTTGTTTGTGATTTGTGTCATGTGTGACTAGGCTATTGTGCATCTGACATAATACCATTATGGTAAATGTGATGTCCTAATTATAAAATATAAAAATCGCAAATTTTTTCACAAATTTCTGGAAATTACCACCACAAAATCAGTAATTTTGATCGCAAAAATCACATAAAAAAATCGTGAAATCCTGGAGGGACTGACTATGAACTAAGACATATGTAGGCTATGATAAGAAAAAAAACCCAGACGGTGCGGTAGATACTAATTTCTCCCCCTGTTTGTCTATGATCAGCCGCGTAGCGTTTTTAACATCTTGGAACATCATCAGAGAATGCCCTTTTAATTGGTCTTTAGTCATTGTGAGTCACGTATCGTAGCAACGATGACGACAAGTGACAACGGCGGGAAATGTAAAAATGACTCCCTCCGAGCAGCCGGCGAAAATAAAGTTAACTATAATGGAAGTATAATTATATAAAGATATTAGCACTACACTTCCTTAAAATGTTGTCTAATTGAATTTTAAAAAAAATTGCACTGGAAAGAACATTCTAAATTGAATAAGTTCGCACAAGGCTACAGAAAACGGTTGTGTTTATTTTTCTTCAAATGCAGTCTAACCCGATGAGTTTTGAATGTTATATGTTGTATTTGTTTAAGTAAAAAATAAAACGTATTATAAACTAAACAAATCCATGGTTCATTGTTGGCAAAATGATCATGATGGCCTTTATATAGGCTATCTATGTGGTTCAGTCTTGCATATTGATTAGGCCTACTTTGCTATTCTATAAATATATAGGCCTAATAAGTTGTATTATAATATGCTACAATGTATGATAGCATACAATATTCACCAGAAGTCATCATTTCAGGCGTTATTTTTTCAAAATTTTCTTCCGTGGGGGCATGTCATAGAGAAGCAGCAATCAGAATAAAACAATCCCAGATTCAGTCTCTTCAGGTTCACTCCGCAGTCCGGGATTTTAAATTAGTCGACGCTGACCTCACTAATTGGTCATCAGCATAAATAACGAGTCAATGAGCTGAACTCACAGTGTGTCATAAATCAAACACTTCAGGCTGCTCAGGGTTCAGTGTGAAATTAATCACTGTCCCTATTAATGATGTTACCACACACACACACACACACACACACACCCTATTAATGACGCTGCTGTGTGTTGGAGACAGGAGCTGTAAATCAGCGCTGATAAGAGAGTCTGCAGCTCCAGCCACTAAATGACCCCTCGCTCTCCTTTACTAATGGTCTGGATGCAGAGCTGCCGTATATTATACATGTGCAATATAATATATGTGGAAAATATGCTATTTGTGAGCTGTGCATATGCTTTAAACTATCATGTAATGATTACTCTCATCTATTATGTTTTGTCTGTTTACTGTAATAATATACCATGTATAATTTAAACATTATAGCTTGACTGGAAGTGACACACAATGATAATATTCAGTTCACAAGTAATATTTATCTTTTTCTTTAAATGTTACATCTCATTTTTCATCTCCATCTTTTCATTGACACTTTTAGCACTGGACAATTTTTTTTTTTAAGCAGCTGCAGATTCAATGAACGTTTGCCTATAAGGATGTTGATATACATCTCTCTGATAACACTAGACTTAATGTCTTTTTTTTTTTTAAGAAGTTACTCTAAAGTAATTTAGTCACTTGAGCCAATAAGAGGGTGTTTTACAAAATAAAATAAAACCTAAACGAAAAAAAAAACTAAAATCTAAAGTAAACTTGTAGGTTAAGTTTTCTGCATGTGTATAATAAATCGAATTCAATAACAGATTTAATATTTGCATAATAGAAAGTGTGTTTTCCTAAACAGGAATAAATCAGATTATTTGATTCAACATAGAGGTGTGCCTCAAGGCTCAATACTGGGACAACTTTATTTTTTTACATTTATGTAAATAATCTACCATTAATTTTCAAACATTCAACTTTATGCATCTAATTCTGATTCTCTACAAGTACACCTATCGTTTCAGTCTGATTTCAATGTTTTACAAGCGTTGCTTTTTGTATGATAAGGTTCACCTTAATCTAAAACTTGTTCTTGTGTTGCATCATGTAAAGACAGTAATCCTTTGTATAAAGTTGATTAAAATTATTGAAAATTGCTGGATACCGATGCCACATAGAATCAGTAATAGATTAATCTATTGACAAGTAAGACTTGAATCTGTTCCACACACAAACATTTCATAAGACTTTAAAAGACCGGTTACAGAAGTCATGGAGGTTTACAATACAAATCATCATCAGCTCTGAAGAAATACGGGTTTAGCACAACATTAGGGGGAATAAAGGAATTGTCATTTTTATGTGAACTATTCCTTTATTTAGTAATTAAAAAAATGGAAAGAAATAATCACAAGAGAGACACAGGTTGGACGTCTCCGGAAACAAAGAGACACAAAACTCATCATGTTGATGCTATAAACCGACTGTCCTATTATTATCCTTGACAGAAGCACTCATGAGGTATTGTGCCGTTTCTCTGTAGTCGAGATCCAGTCGTGGGACACTGAGATTAATGCCGTGTCTCAACACAAACCCTGATAATTTGGGTCACATTGTAACAGCAGCCGCAAGAATAATGACTCCCGCTCCGGATGATCAGAACCAGCAAACTGAACGGTGAAGGTTAAACTGTGTAATAGCTCGAAATGAATAGTGTGTGAGCTCACGGCGCTGACAGAGCGGTGTTATTTACAGTCTGAACCAGCAAACGCACCACAGATCTGGAACAAACACAACTTCTGCTCATAAACACTCTCTGCTGCTCGGTGTTATTAACATGACAAGTCAAACATCACTTTATACTTCATATTTAGAGTTAGTGATCTGGACAAACACATAACAATAAGCCTAACCCAGTAAACTGCCAACTCACACTGCATTTTAGGCATGATAAAAAAAGCTAGATGTTCAAATCCTGTCTAGCCTAGGCTAAGAGGTTTTGAAACACAAGCGGACTGTAGTTGATCTGGTGGTATTTTAGTGCACGAGCTGAAGATGTAGAGATGTTGGAGAGTCACTGTGAGTATTGACTATTTTATTGACTGTAAGTCTTGCATGCGTCCAGACATCAGTCTGATGACCTCATCTGTAACAAGACATCACAACTGATTCAAATCGCTTTGAATGGCTTTCCTTCATTTAATTTAATTTAATTTAATTTATGTCTACTTAATTTAAATCATAGTGCAACTTGGGTATGCCAATTTTATTTTACCTTAAAAAAACGTTAGAATATATATATATATATATATATATATATATATATATATACACACACATTCTATAAAAAATATATATACATTTTTTAGTTATATATATTAGTGCGAGCAAAAGCATATATATATATACTAATATATATAAATAATAATTTAATTTAATTTATGTCTACTTAATTTAAATCATAGTGCAGTTGGGTAGGCCAATTTTATTTTGCCTTAAATAAAGTTAGAATATGTATATATATATATATATATATATATATATATTTATACACACACACATACATATATACACACACACACACACACACACACACATTTTATAAAAAATATATAGACATTTTTTAGTTATATATATTTTTGTGCGCAAAAGCATATATATATATATATATATATATATATATATATATGTAATAAAATATATGTATATGTATATATATATGGAATGGAAATATACCTTTTAACATAAATAAATAATCAATCTTTGAAAATATCTAATATATAATTTATAATATAATAATATCTAATGTATAGTATTTACATATACATATCTATTTACATATATGTATATACTTTAAAAATAATTAATGTATATTAATATAATTTTTTTACATATACATAACATTAATTTACCTATTTAATAAATATGCATTTAAAAATAATATTAAATCTGTACATATATATATATATAAACAGCAATATTGTATATATATATATAAACTTTATAAAATGTTAGATGCTATTATTTCTGATTAAATGATTATATATATATATATACAAACATATACACACACACATATATATATATATATACACACACACGCATATATGTATATATATATAAAGTTTAGTTTTTATATTCAGTTATGATTATTTTTGAGCACTACACATCAGTAAACTGTACGTCATTTCAGAAAACACATGAGGACTAAATTACAGAAGAATAGGAAACATCTCAACTGTTCCCAGAAGTCCCACCTCAATCATCCCACTCCAAACACACAGACACACAGACACACACACACACACAGACACACACACACACACACACACAGACACACACACACACACACACACACACACACACACACACACACACACACACACACACACACACACACACACACACACACACACACACACACACACACTCAGCTATACCAGGAACAGTTCAGTTCGGTGTGACACACAGCATCTGTCATCTGGACAATCAATGGTTCCTCTCAGACACACACTCCTCAAATGAGCACAAACGGAGAACCCAATCCTCTCTGGAGAATTACATGAAGAACTGCTCAGTTTCTCCCAGCAGAACCACTAATGCCAGAAATGGATCTACAGTTTCCCTGACGCGCAGATGAAGACATTTTTCCACTGTATCTTTAAGCCGTGTCATCAAATAGCAAGACTGTAGATGAGATTCAAAGTGACAGACTTCAGGAGAATATAACCTCTCACATGTGTAAACTTGAGCGCTCGATATCACGCTGGGGAGCTCGTGAATGTTTGTCATGATTGTGACTTATGGCTGTTTTATTAATTCATGTCTGCTGTTCTCATTTCTACAGCCTCAGAGGAACCTGATGAACCTCCTACAGCGACTATCACATGTCTGAGAGCAAAGAGAGAGAATTATGAGAGAATCTTCACCACTCAGACGCTAAACAAGCTCAATCTTAAAAAATGTTTTAAAAAAAACTTTTTTTACACAGACAATTATATGTATGTGTAAATACACACACACACACACACACACATATATACACATATAATCATAATAATATATATAAATACACACACATTAATTGTGATTAATTGATTTGACAGCACCAATATATAGGTTTATATATATATATATATACACACACACATATATTTATTTAATAGATATATTTTTTTCTTTTACATATATTCTTTAAAAAATCTTTAAAATATAAAAAATGTATTTACATATCTAATTAATTAATAAGTATTCAAATATAAGTATTAAATCTGTGTGTATATATATATATTTAACGATTACATATTTCATTTATTTAATTAATTAGAATAAAAACAATTACAACCTTAATTCAGGTAGCAACTAAATTGAACAAATAATAATTTTTTTTACACAGACAATTATATGTATATATAAATATACACACACACACACACACACACACATATATATATATATATATATATACACACAAATTAATTGTGATTAATTGATTTGACAGCACCAATATATAGGTTTCTATATATATATATATATATATATATATTTGATATATTTTTTTCTTTTACATATATTCTTTAAAACATCTTTAAAATATAAAAAATGTATTTACATATCTAATTAATTAATAAGTATTCAAATATAAGTATTAAATCTGTATATATATATATATATATATATATATATATATATATATATATATATATATATATTTAACGATTACATATTTAAATTATTTAATTAATTAGAATAAAAACAATTACAACCTAAATTCAGTTGGCAAATAAATTGAACAAATAATCAAATAATAAGAAGAAGAATTTTATAATAAACAACTATTAACTCTGGGAAACAGCTTATTTTATCCACTGGTGGATAGAGAGACACACGCGGCTCATCACCTCTCTCTCTCTCTCTCTCTCTCTCTCTTCCTGTCTTTATTTGTCTCGGTTGCTCTCTTCCTTTGCCTTTTTATCATCAAAGCACACATCTGTTCCTTCGCTGCCTCTTAAGTGTGCTTGCGTTGCCTTGACCGACACTCTTGCATTGTTAGCGAAGTGAAGGAGTAAAAATAAACGGGCCTGAGAATGAGAGGGCGTACCTTTCCTAAACATCAATTGTTGCGGCAGAGGAAGAGAAAATCCCACCGTGAGAGTGTCGCCGCGGTCATTTCCGATAAACGTGTCGGTGCGTTGACAGTATCAGCGGGATTTTCGCTGTAACATCTGAGCAGTGCATTTGTTCTGCTGATCTGGTGTCCTGATGTCAGTTTGACCTCTCGTTCATCTCGAGGTCTCTGGTGTTCCTGGCAGGAGACACGATATCAGCCAGAATAAATCTGTCACTTTAAGTATGTACACCTCATGGATTATGAGTTTAAAGTCTTAGAGAAGCTTGTGATCTCCTTGAACAGGGCAAGTTAAGGAAAATGCACACACACTCTAAAAAATGCTGGGTTGTTTCAACCAATATTTGGGTCAAATATGGACAAACCCAAATGTTGGATTAAAAATGTAAGTTAACACTTTATTTTACAGTGTTCTTGTTACATATGTTACATGTAACTACCATAATAATAACAGTAAATGATGCATAATTACATGCAACTAACCCTCAACCAAATCCTAATCCTACCCTAACCCTATAGTAAGTTGCTCAATGTTACTCAGTACTTAATTATATAATTACACTGTAACAATGACACCTTAAAATAAAGTGTAATCAAATGTAATTATAAAATTTACAGTCTAAAGTGAAAGTTGAAGTTGGGTTAAATTTTTTAACCCAACATTTGGGTTTGTCCATATTTGACCCAAATTTGGGTTGAAACAACCCAGCCAGCATTGTTTGGAGTGTTTGAAATGAATTGTGTCCTACTGTTGGATCCGGGTACAAAAGATAAACATAAATATCCCAGTCAGAGTGATTTACCATTTTTAGATACACAAACTACAAAAACAGATTATTTAAAGCTTAAGAGTTTAAAAATGCTTGAACAAAACTCCATGAGGCACTAAGAACAAAAGTTGCATTCAATCAACATAAATAATTAACAAAATTAATAATTCAATTGCAGAGTTTATTTATAAGAGTTTACAAATTAGGTGACAATTTACAAGATTGCATTTGTTAAAATTAATTACATTATTTAACATAGACTAAATACTTCTAAAGCGTGTATTACTCATCCTTGATGTGATTTTTAACATTTACAAATCTGTTAATATTATTTAATGCACCCGAGTTATCATGTAATTTTAGTAACTAATATTAATGTTAAAATGCATATATTGTTTATTAGAATTCACACAAAATGGTTTATTTTCATATATATCTGGTATACTTGCCTGAAGAATGAGCGTTTTTACCCTTTAATTGCTGTGATGTCATCATGACACAATTTCCTGTTTTGTCTCCTCCTCTTCCTCTTGGCATTGTTAATACACTGAAGAGGTTTTATTTGTGGCTCCTGTTAATCTTAATTAACCTTAATTTTAATTGTTGCTTTTGTGTCTATATCGTCACTGCACTTTATGTGTATTATGTTATTTTACTTATCTGTGTGGTTATTTGTATAATTCTAGCCCATTTAAGTTATATTTTTGACTTTGGCCTATAAATATGGAGATGAAAGCACATGATGATTAAATGTACATCACATTTCTTTTATAGAGCAGTATAAGGGTGATTTACTCAGAGGCTGCTCTTGTATGTTTTGTATATCAGTAAATCCAGTGAAATCGCCGCCTGTTGTCCCGTGTCTGTCTTCACGACGCTTCACAACGCAGACAAGTGTTATAACCGGTATCGCGAGCCACCGGTTACATTAACAGAGATTAATAATAAGTACTCTATCAAATGTATTGCATATTGTTAGTTGATGTTAATGCATTAACCGTAGGGGAGACCGGGGGCAATTGTAACATATTTTACATTTTCCATAATAACTCACAAACTACTTGAGATAGACTAGGCATCATTTGATACAAGAAACATATATATGTGCACTAATTAATAATACAATTCATACAGTTTCACTTATAAGAACATGACTAAAATATTTAATTAAATGCAAGAAGTCAGAGTGTTACAATTGCCCCCGCCAAGGGGGCAATTGTAACAGTGTGTGGGGGCAATTGTAACACTGAGAAATAACTCCTATTAACCCACTTTATCTCAAATTAAAGCCTACCTCAAAAGCTCAGTTTTTTTTGTATATGGTTCAAATTTGTTTAGATGTCAGGCATCACACGCATTATATAAAAAAAAATATGTTAATTGATGATTTGTTAATACTGGAACAAACATTTATTTTAATACACCCTTTTAAAATGAAGTTTTACAATAGAATTTAGTGAAATATGTTCATTTTTTAACAGAAAAGTATGTCAACACACACAAACAAGCTTATTACAATGGGCTTTGTGGCTCTGGGGCAATTGTAACACAGTGTTACAATTGCCCCTGATACTGCAGCCATGACAAAATCTTATATGCTAGCTAGCCCAACCTGTATTAGCATAGGTTGTTCATGTTCGTTTTTAATCAATAACCTAGGGATAAAATGTATGTAGGTTTAAATTCACAGACATCTAAACTTTAGACAACGGAAGAAAAATACTGTACATCCAAAAAATAACTTTCATACCTCAAAATGAGTTTGTCGTTAACAACTTCTGCTAAAGTTGAAAATTTCTTGCTTCTTTTCCACAGATAGAGAGAGAATCCTACTGGGCATGTACAGATTAAGGGGGCTTTCACACTGGCAGTTTAGTTCGGAACGGGGCACGGTTCGCATGAAAAATCGCTAATGTGAACGCTGTCATGGAACCCAGGTGCGCACTGGAGTATCGAACTCGAGACTGCCTGGAGGAGGTGGTCTGAGTTCGGTTGCTCCCGAACCGTGCTGCGATTCGCGTGTATGTGAAAACTACACGGACTCGGGTGCGCACTTGTTCAGGAAGTAAAGTATCCTGCGCATGCGTTTTAGTCGATTATGATGTATTTAGTTAAATAAAACACACGTAAGGGATGAAGATTTACCCTGGATACGAGCAAGAGTGAGTCTGCAGTGTATTCGCGCATAGTGCGTGCAATCAGGGCAACAAATTAATGGAAATCCACTGTCTCCTCAAAAGAGTCCATTTGCAAGCAGCGGAAAAACAGCTTATGCGAAATACACACACACACACAGTTAACCTGGGTTGATTACTCAGCTATGAATAATGGCACCAAATTAACAAAAAACACAATATATTGACCCGCGTCGTGTTTTCTATCATGCGCCGTGCACGTTTGCAATGACGTAAGATGCACGCAAACGCACCAGAGTTCGATAGAATCAAGTTGAGTGTGAAACCAGACCAACGCTGCGGGGGGCGCCGGGAACAAACGCGCTCGGGCTCGGACCGCAGCAAACGAGCCCAGTGGAAAAGCCCCCTAAGTGTCATCACTCTAGCTTGTTTCTGATTGGAGGAATTGAGGGTGTTACAATCGCCCCCTGTTACAATTGCCCCCAGTCTCCCCTACTGTAAGGAGTCAGGAGTTATGGGGCTTTCTCACTAGCACTTTTGGTGCCTACCCGGGTTCGAATGACGTCAGAGTTCGGTTCGTTTGGATGATGTGAACGCTGTCTTCCGAACTCGGGTGCGGACCAGCGAACTGTACTCGGGTCCGCTTAAAAAGGTGGTCTGGGGTACGGTTCACGCGAACGCAATCGAACCAAACCACGGAAGTGAACCGCTATTGATGACGTAAAATGTATAATGTGGTCGACAGGAAAGTGTGTGTGTGTGTGTGTGTGTGTGTGTGTGTGTGTGTGTGTGTGTATACACTTACCTTGACGAAAAGCGGGATTGACGCACTGCAAGCAGAGAGATGATTAATGCTTGCCTCCGCAAAAAATGTCTTCGGCTGACAGCCAGCTGTCTTTGGAACGATTTTAGTACTTTTGCGGGCTTGCGGCAGACAGACGCAAGTGTGTTTCTGAATGTTTTCTTTGAAAACAAAACCAAAGGTTAAAAAAAGAAGAACAAATGTGAAGCGAGCAATTCTAACCATTTTGACGTCTTTTCATTCATAGCGGCGCCGGTTACCAAGCAACACGATTACGTGGGAGCTGCAGCTTGATGACGCAAGCGTACCGCGGTTCGGATACAAATAATATAATGTGAACACAGTCCATCGAGGGCAGGGGGAGGGGGGAGCAATCGAACTCGGGTTCGGAACAGGCAATCGAACCAAGTGTGAAAGCCCCGAGCTGAAGGAAACACTGTGGCAGCTGCGAGTCTTCCTGAGGATGATCATCACACGTGCAGGAGAGCGCATGTGAACGAGTCCTGAAGGAATGTTCTGGGTTAACACGAGTTAAGCTCCATGGACACTAACCCATTCCAGTTACCAGGGGAAATAATGGAGGCTCGTCCCTTGTCAAACTAAAAATCAGTTATTTGACAGTAGGTACAACACTTAAAAACGAGACTCCATTTTTCGAAGTTGTAAAAAAAAAAAAAATGATTAGTGGAGTAGGTTTGGCAAGAAAATATTTCAGTGTTTCTACTTTAAAATTTCACATCTAATTCAGTTTGCTGTTTCTTTGGAATTATTTGTGAAATTTACTTAGCAATTTAAATCCACATTTTGTTGTCGCATTTATTTCTATAGCACTTTAGATTATTGTTTAAATAGCTTCATAGTAATAAACAGGAAAATAACAGTGTTATAAATAACAAGCTTCATTGTTTATTCAGTTTAGGTCATAAAATAATTTATTTTCTTTGTCTGTGTAAAGATGTTCTATTTGCATGCATGTAAAAAGGTAAAGCGGTAACTTCCACACAATACATGCAGGTCAGGATACCTGAACATTTACTTGCATCATGACTACAAAACTGTAACCATTATGTTTTTTTATAAAAAATAAAAAAAATTACAATTAAAACAAAACATAAATAATTTTAGGCCTAAAATTAACACTCGCCAAGCACTAAATGCGAGTTAAAATCTGCGTTGGTGAGTAGCCTACATGAAACCGTGTCAATCACCAGATGGCTAGTAATATTTTTGTGAAATCTAACAATGCAATTTTGTGCGCACATCAGTCGACAGACCAGCGCTGCATCGTCACATCAGTTTAAGCCTTGGCCATTTAAATATTCAAGCGCAAGTAGACACGAAAGGGAACTCGCTTCATTATTCACCCAGAAACAGAAAGCTGCATCTCAGACAGTGTGTGAATACTGAATAAAGCTGTATTATGCAGGACAGACAAGTAATTGGTAAAGTCACTTTGTAAAGAAAGACTAGTGCCCGCGCACATACGCATTCAAACGCATATGCCCCGTTTTCACGAAGGGAAGACGCAGATATTTCCCTGCTGTTGGCCCTGTTTTTATCACAGAAAACGATTATTTCTAAAAACTCCGGCCGAAGTGGAGATCTCTGATAACGCCGGTTATGTGTTGTCGTGTCAACTGGGAGAAACTGGATTTTAGGTTCTCAATCGTCACATTATGCGGCAGAAAATGCTTAACGTCATGTGAGCGCCCAGTTTGGCATAGTTATGATGGCGCTCGACGGCGTATTTATGCGGGTTGATGTAAATGACAAATTTTTTGAAAATACCCCGCTGTGTGTAAATGTGGCCTCAGACTAAACACGTAATACGCATGTGCATGCCGTCACAGTTTTGACAGATTCACGTTTTTGAAATTTACATGGATATGATAACGGTATCGCTTTCAAAACTCGTTTTCAAACAGTTTTAACTTACTGTTTGAAACTTTTAAACCTTACCGCTGTTGTGTAAATGAACGGCCGGAACGCATTAAAGGGGAACTTCAGCCATTTCTTCGCTGATTTTCACTTTTGTTGTTGCATGTTTTCTCAGCGAGCGCCTCCTACAGCTGTGAGGCGTATATTTCACAACACTGTCGTAAAAAAACTCACTTGCGGCCCCTCCTCCCCCTTTCTACCGCTGCTCATGTGCATTTGTTATTATCGGAGCCGGTGTGGTGAAGTGTTGGGTCTACCGTGGTGGGTAATACATCATACACATTGAGGGCGGCGTGTGTGTTTATGTCGAATTACCGTAAAGCAGTTTGTGTTTCGCGCTCGTTCTCGCTTCCTATTTCCAAATTACCGGGACGTTAGTCCTCATGTTGCGAGGTTGGTTTTCCGCCTGGGAACGCTGGGGGGAAAGTCACCATTCTCACCAGAACAGGTTATTAAACCATCCAAATGATTTCTAAATGGTTTTATTAAGTTGAAATAGTTGGCAAGCTCCTCTTTTAATGTTTTCTGTTTTCAGTTGAAAACGCAGTCATGTAAGCGGCTCCTCAGTTAACTAATGATTTTTACATGGAAATTAATCAATTAAAAACTTACTTAAGCTCGACAATGATTTTCTTCTAGAGCTGTGGTACAAAACAATCTCTGTTGTGTTAATTTTCTATTGTCACTGTAAAGCTGCTTTTAAAAACAATCTGTATTGTAAAAAGCACTTGACTACACTTGAACGGCCAAATTACCAACAAAATGTTCTCAAAAATGCCCAGACTTGCCGAGTATCAGTAAATATAGTCAGTTATGGCCATAGAGAGACATGTGTAACAGTATCAGTATATTGGATCTATACATTTGCTCTTAAAGTGACAGCAGCCGAATATTCCTGTTACTGTCTGTGTGTTAATGTTAATAAAACAACAAAGGACAAAATAAAAATCACTGCTCTTGACTAAATAACTTTAGTAACTTTAATAAGTTTAAATTATACAGTCAAGACCAATCCAGTGTTATTTTACATTGGATTACTTTATTCAATGTCTCTACCTGAAAACTACTGTTACCTGTCTTTAATAATGTTTTTAATTTATATGAGTTAGGCGAGTAGTTTTAGCCTGAGTATCAAAGTTGTAATAGAGAATTGTGAATTATCATAGTATCTAACATTTAGTTAACAGACATAACTCTCTGTTTTGGCTAAGTGGCCAGTAAAAAATATTTATGGCTGATAAATGTTCTCAAGTCTCCGGCCATTGACAGGTGTGGCAAAAAGTTAGTTTTAAAACATTTTAAAAATGTAAAAAAAAATAACAGCATGACACGCCATTGATAGAGTTTTGAAACAAAAACATCTAATATCTCTGACCCAATCAAACAGAAACAGATGTGATATTTAGCAGTACTTCTGTAAACAAACAAACAAACAAAAATACTCTAATCTATCAGAAACCCTTTCTAATCATAAACGCCATAATAAATCCCAAGGGCATCGTTCTTCTCTTATACGCCATCGTTTCAGCAACTGCTGCCCTGCGGGGCCTTAAACAACTCACGCAATTCATTACGCAGGATTTGACGAGAGTCTGATGGCAGTCGGCCATGCGAACGCTTTCCTCGGGGTAACAGCTGCAACACAACAGATGTGCCTCAGTCTCACACACACACATGTGCACATCACAAACACTCACAGAAACCTCTGTGCACCGCGGCCGGCCCTTTCTGTTTACACTCGTCCGTTCTGAGTGACAGGCGTTCCCCGATAACAGCTGTTGATTCGAGAGTTACAGTAACAGTTGTGCGTATCATCTGAGCAAAGGGGATCTATAGCCTACAGAGAAGCGTTCTTGTAAACTGTAAAGTATTGTGCATGTATCTTTTACATATACACAATCCCACAATGCACTGTAACAAGCTCAGTGGGCTTGTAAAATGTTTACCCAACATTTATTTAGGCTTAATAGAAGAACATGCTTGATCTACATGCTTATAGATTCATGGATATTAAAGGATTAGTTCACCTCAAAATGAAAATTTCCTAATATTTTACTCACCGGCGACATTGAGTCTGACTTTTCAACATGATGACGTAGTTCCCGGCGCGTTGCAGATCAGCTCTATCCGAACAATTGTAGTTAAAAAGTTTTTTTTGTGGAAAATGACCCATCGTTTCACTAGATAAGACTCTCTTCCTCAGCTGGGATCGTGCACAGCCCATTGAAGCACTTTAAAGACCTTTGAAACTGCATTGATTTGGACTTCAAAACGTTGGTTGTCATTGAAGTCCATTATTCGAAGAAAAAAACAGAAATGTTTTCCTCAAAATAACTTATTTTCTCTTCCACTGAGGAAAGAAAGACATGGATATCTTGGATGGCATTGGGGTGAGTAAATTATTAGGAAATTTTCATTTTGAGGTGAACTAATCCTAAGTCATCTTTATTTTGATGAAATTATATCAATTCTTAAATCGTATGTTTTATGTTGAACAAAATTTCACTAAACATTATTTGTAGCTAGCCTCCCATCCAATAATAGCTTGTTACTTTTGATATTAAACAAAGTATTGGCTTTCAAATTCTTCCACTTTTATTATGAAATTCAAACAATAAACACTAATTTCATCTCTTCCTCTTTACTATTAGTTACAGCACCAAATAAACATGAATGAACACCGGAAAGAGTGTTGAAAGATACAGAACAATTTACTGAAATGTATCGTTTCTCATGTAATCGATCGATCGGTGTTTTTAACCGCGGAGAGACGTCACTAAAACAGCTGGTAGATAATATCACATTTACCTCACAAAAGCCATTCAGTGTCCATAAATGTGTTAGTTAACTAGAAAAAAAACTTGTTTGCTAAATATATGCAATTTTATTAGATAGGCCTATTCATTATATTTTTACTTAAGTTGTTAGTGATGAAGTCTTAATTATTTAATGAATTTTAATTATTAATAATGTATTTAATTATCTATGTTTGTTTGAATAAATACTGTAAGTTTTTTTGACAGCCACCATTTAAATGTTTATACTTCAACAATAAATTAGGGTAAAAATAACTAAAAATGTGATATAAAAACTGCTTTAAGTGCATTTTAAATGTTTGCATGCAGGTGTTTTTGTTTGAGTGTTGATTCTAAAAATAAATGGCAATTGAATTTGGACTCTGTTGTTAATTTTAACCTTTAATATTATAACAATGTAACAGCTGACAGAGTTCCCGATATAGTTTAGTCGAGAGATTGTTTTCCTTAAGAAGAATTGACATGCACATGTACCGTTCCTGATTGGCTATCCAAATTCGAATTGAATCATATTTTATTAGGAGCTTGTGAATCGGAATTGAATCGATTCGTGAATTCACTTCTATAGACCGAAGCTCATCAGTTTGGCACAGATTTAAAGGGATAGTCACCCAAAAATCGCTGTTTTGTTAGCAACAATCTTCAAAATATCTTCTTTTATGTTCACCAGAAGAATCATACAGGTCTGGAACAACATGAGGGTCAGTAAATGATGACAAAAGCTTCATTTTTGGGTGAACTGTCCCTTTAAGGGTGTTTCCTCTTGCTTTGGGTCAAACGGTTGTATAAACATCACTGAATATCATTAGTGAATTTGCACAACAGGTGTGTGCATGTGTATTAGATGCAAGACATGTTCTCGCTTCATGTGTATTAGATGCAAGATTTTTTTGCTCGATACTCTAGTTTTATGTGATTATTTTCCCATGAGCTTTTCCCTACTGTATCTTTAAGACTTGTACATGTAAATAACCTCTGCTCACTTTCTGTATAGTTCACTGGCATTCTTCATGAAAGAAAAATGACTTAATTACATGTATACAGGTGTTATGGGTAGGCCCACTATGATATTAGACTACATAGTAATAAAAGATAATGAATTTCTAACCTAAACCAAACATATTTTTATTTAAAGATCAGCAGTCTGTCATTAGTCTTTAGTCAGCCACTAAAAAGCGGCGTGTTGAGGTCCGGTACACCAGCCATGTCAACGAAACGAATGAATGAAAATTTGCCTATCAATGCATATCTAAATTCGCGCCTACACTATCTTTAAAGAACTTAAAAAAAAAGAAACAAAAAAGATGCTGCAGCCAATGAGGACGACTCAACCTCCACGGATAGTTTTTAATATTTTATCAGACAATAACTACTCAAGATTTTGCTTTAGTATAATTTTCAGGACAATTAGGGCCGGATTCGGGACAACAGCTTAGATTTCAGGACTGTCCCTAATTTTTCGGGATGTCGGGTCACCCTAAATAGAAGTCATCCGCACACCTGGACGGATCTGAACTCTGAATAAACGGTCAAAGATCTGCGTCGGGGTGAGATTACAGTCCTGAACCCATCTGGGATCACATGAGTTACTGCTGCTTATGCAAACATGACATCTCAGATACACAATGATAAGCTTCAAAGAGGATATTCACAACAGACTCACAATTTATGACCTGCAATAAACTTCCCTCTTATCTGTTCACTGACTCAACTGATTATTTTTCCTGAGAAGGATTGGGAATAGAGATCCGCAATTCCACTTTTAGAAAATTACAGGAACCGAAATGAGTTTCACGACGATTCTTGAACAGTACAAATATTAAGTTGTTTGTCACTGCACACAGCATGACAAGTGCCGTTGAATGCATGTTGTGCACTAAACAACATGACGGTTTTAAAATCAGTATAAAATACTGCGAAAACACACGCTACACCAAACATGGGCACTGGAGGAACCAAAGGCGTTTGGATGGATGAGTTATTGAGAAAGAGCCTGAAGGCCCGTGACCTCCACTTCAGCTTTTTAATAAGACTCTGGAAAGCATTTGCATCTCATAAAACACTTTTACGGATGAGTCCCAGAGCTGTCGGCTGAGACACTACATCACTGTCCTACATGAACAGCTGCGCTCGCTCTCACTGTTCTCCTTCACTCTTATCAACGACGCTCTCACACACACACACACACACACCATTCGTCAGGATGAGCCACTTCCTGTTGCCATCACACAGATCAGATAGTTTCCATGTATGAGCACATGAGCCTGGCACACGGGGGTTCATTTCACGTTATTAATAAAGCAAGGTCCATGTCCAGTGACAGATTTATAGTTTAGTGTATAGAGCCTGTGCAGTGGCGGGACACAGGACACAGATTTTACCTTGGACAAAATCTGGCAGCACAACAAAGCACCAATACTGTTTATTGTACAAAAATGTCTGTAGAATCAGATTTTGAAACATTTGAGGGACATTCTCACTGTGGAGAGCGTTTGATTGGTTAAAAATCTGGGTATTTCAGCATGAGTCATTAATATTTTTCCATTTCCTGGAAGAGAAAGACTGCAAATTTTAAATGCACAAATTAGCTTACATTTATATATATATATATATAAAAATAATACAAATATATAATTTTTTAAAATTACAAAACTAACTATAATATTTAAAAAACACAAATCTGCTAAACTGAAATAAAAAATAATTATAACAATGTAATAATTCAAAAACAAATCTGCTAATATAAAATAAATAATAATAATAAATTAAATAACTCAAAAACACAAATCTGCTTAAATAAAATAAGCATAATACTAAATTATATTATAATAATTAAATAAACAAAAACACAAATCTGCTAAAATATAAAAAATAATTATAATAATTTAATAATTCAAAAACATATGCACTGAAATAACATATTACATTTTTTAGGATTACAAGGAAATAGATGCCTAAAGACAAACCACATAATACATTACATGATTATACAGTTCGTTGCATTTTATCATTGTTTTGGGAAACCATTTTTAGGTCATGACCCACCAGTTGTGAGCCACTGACTCTTTGAAGTGTCGCATAAGGTTTACATCCCATGTTTATATGGACACTACTTCCTGTTAACCTAAAAAAATGGGATGGGATGGGCTGCGACAAACACTTTACGACTCAAGGTTGAAAAACACTGCAGTAATAAATCAATGCAAGTTCCCATTTGGTTTAGCGAGTTGATATGAAGCAAAACAGGATTTAAATTCTTATCGGGGCAGCAGAGACTGTATCCTCTAACCTGAATCATACAGGGGAATTTTCCACCATCACAAACACACACACACACACACACACACACACACACACACACACACACACACACACACACACACACACACACACACACAGAGAGAGAGAGAGAGAGAGAGTGCATGAATGTTTATTAGGATAAATGACCCGTGTCCTGGAGCTGTGCATTTGTGTGTTACTATCAGGAGTAATTGTCCCGTGTGCTTCCTGTCAGGCTGATATAAATTAAACATACACGTTCACCTGTTTATGCGATCTCATCTATATAAATGCAGTCTGGCAAACGTCTGAACTGATCTCATGACCCACATCATCAAAGTGTCCCAGTGTTTAGAGCCGTTCGAGATGTTATAATCTTACAGCAGCACAAACCAGATGTCACACACCGAACTCGCAGATATAGAGCTCTGAGAGGAGGAGAGAAGAGAGAGGAGAGGAGGAGAGAAGAGAGAGGTGAGGAGAGGAGGAGAGAGGATAGGAAAGGAGAGAGGAGAGGAGGAGAGAGGATAGGAGAGGAGGAGAGAAGAGAGAGAAGGAGAGGAGAGGAGGAGAGGAGAGGAGGAGGAGAGAGGAGGAGAGGAGAGGAGGAGAGAAGAGAGAGGAGTAGAGGAGGAGGAGAGAAGAGAGAGGAGTAGAGGAGAGGAGAGAAGAGAGAGGAGTAGAGGAGGAGGAGAGAAGAGAGAGGAGTAGAGGAGAGAGGAGAGGAGGAGGAGGAGAGAGGAGAGGAGGAGGAGAGAAGAGAGAGGAGGAGAGAGGAGAGGAGTAGAGAGGAGAGGAGAGGAGGAGGAGAGGAGACGAGGAGAGGAGGAGAGAGGAGAGGAGACGAGGAGGAGAGGAGAGGAGAGGAGGAGAGAGGATTGGAGAGGAGGAGAGAGAAGAGGAAGAGGGAAGGAGAGGAGGAGAGGCGAGGAGGAGAGAGGATAAGAGAGGAGAGAGGAGGAGGAGTGGAGGAGAGGAGAGAAGAGAGAGGAGAGAAGAGGAGGAGAGAGGAGAGAGGAGAGGAGACAAGGAGAGGAGGAGAGAGGATAGGAGAGAAGAGAGGAGGAGAGGAGAGGAGGAGAGGAGACGAGGAGGAGAGAGGAGGAGGAGAGGAGAGGAGGAGGGGGGGAGAGGAGAGGAGAGAAGAGAGAGGAGAGGAGGAGAGAGGATAGGAGAGGAGAGAGGAGAGGAAGAGAGGGGGAGAGAAGAGAGAGGAGAGAAGGAGAGGAGAGAGGATAGGAGAGGAGGAGAGAGGAGGAGAGGAGAGAGGATGAGAGGAGACGAGGAGAGGAGAGAGGATAGGAGAGGAGGAGAGAGAAGGAGAGAGGAGAGAGGAGAGGAGAGAGAATAGGAGAGGAGAGAGGAGAGGAGGAGAGAGGAGGAGAGGAGAGAGGAGAGGAGGAGGAGGAGAGAGGAGAGGAGGAGAGGAGGAGAGAAGGGAGAGGAGAGGAGAGAGGATAGGAGAGGAGAAGAGAGGAGGAGAGGTGAGGAGGAGAGGAGAGAGGAGAGGAGAGTAGGAGAGAGGAGGAGATGAGAGGAGGAGAGGAGAGATGAGGATAGGATGAGAGAGGAGGAGAGAGGAGAGAGGAGAGGAAAGGAGGAGAGAAGAGGAGAGGAGGAGAGAAAAGAGAGGAGGAGAGGAGACGAGACGAGGAGAGGAGGAGAGAGGATGGGAGAGGAGAGAGGATAGAAGAGGAGAGGAGGAGAGAGGAGAGAGAGGATAGGAGAGGAGAGGAGAGAGGAGGAGAGAGGAGAGGAGAGGAGGAGAGAGGAGAGGAGAGAGAGGATAGGAGAGAGGAGAGGAGGAGAGAGGATAGGAGAGGAGAGGAGAGAGGAGGAGAGGAGAAAGTAGGATAGGAGGAGAGGAGGAGGAGAGGAAAGGATGAGGAGAGAAGAGAGAGGAGAGAGAAGAGATGAGAGGAGGAGAGGAGAGGAGGATGATAGGAGAGAGGAGGAGAGGAGAGGAGGAGGATAGGAGAGAGGAGAGAAGAGGAGAGGAGGAGGATAGGAGAGAGGAGGAGAGGAGAGGAGAGGAGGAGGATAGGAGAGAGGAGGAGAGGGGAGAGGAGGAGAGAGGAAACGAGGAGAGAGGAGGGGAGAAGAGGAGAGGGGAGAGGAGGAGAGGGGGAGAGGAGAAAGGAGAAGGAGAGGAGAGAGGAGGAGGATAGGAGAGAGGGGAGAGGAGGAGAGAGGAAACGAGGAGAGAGGAGGGGAGAAGAGGAGAGGGGAGAGGAGGAGAGGGGGAGAGGAGAAAGGAGAAGGAGAGGAGAGAGGAGGAGGATAGGAGAGAGGAGGAGAGGGGGAGAGGAGAAAGGAGAAGGAGAGGAGAGAGGAGGAGGATAGGAGAGAGGAGGAGGATAGGAGAGAGGAGGAGAGGGGGAGAGGAGAAAGGAGAAGGAGAGGAGAGAGGAGGAGGATAGGAGAGAGGAGGAGAGGGGAGAGGAGGAGAGAGGAAACGAGGAGAGAGGAGGGGAGAAGAGGAGAGGGGAGAGGGGGAGAGGAGAAAGGAGAAGGAGAGGAGAGAGGAGGAGGATAGGAGAGAGGAGGAGAGGGGAGAGGAGGAGAGAGGAAACGAGGAGAGAGGAGGGGAGAAGAGGAGAGAGGAAACGAGGAGAGAGGAGGGGAGAAGAGGAGAGGGGAGAGGAGGAGAGGGGGAGAGGAGAAAGGAGAAGGAGAGGAGAGAGGAGGAGGATAGGAGAGAGGGGAGAGGAGGAGAGAGGAAACGAGGAGAGAGGAGGGGAGAGGAGGAGAGGGGGAGAGGAGAAAGGAGAAGGAGAGGAGAGAGGAGGAGGATAGGAGAGAGGAGGAGAGGGGAGAGGAGGAGAGAGGAAACGAGGAGAGAGGAGGGGAGAAGAGGAGAGGGGAGAGGAGGAGAGGGGGAGAGGAGAAAGGAGAAGGAGAGGAGAGAGGAGGAGGATAGGAGAGAGGAGGAGAGGGGGAGAGGAGAAAGGAGAAGGAGAGGAGAGAGGAGGAGGATAGGAGAGAGGAGGAGGATAGGAGAGAGGAGGAGAGGGGGAGAGGAGAAAGGAGAAGGAGAGGAGAGAGGAGGAGGATAGGAGAGAGGAGGAGAGGGGAGAGGAGGAGAGAGGAAACGAGGAGAGAGGAGGGGAGAAGAGGAGAGGGGAGAGGAGAAAGGAGAAGGAGAGGAGAGAGGAGGGGAGAAGAGGAGAGGAGGATAGGAGAGAGGAGGAGAGGATCTCAAAACCCAAATCTGCACAAATAAAATAAATCATAACAATTAAATGACTCAAAAAAAACTCAAATTTGCCTTAAAAAAAGCAATAGTACTAAATTATACTAATAATTAAATAAATCAAAAACACAAATCTGTTCAAATATATTTTTTAAATTATAATAAGTATACTAAAATAGAATAATTATATTAAATTCAATAATTCAAAGTAATGTCAATTTTAGGATTAGACTAGCATATATAGCCTATGATATGTTAAAAGACAAACCACGTATATACTATGAATAAATACAATAAAATAAAAAGTAGGATAAAATAAACTCAATTCAAAAACAAATCTGCTGAAATAATATAACAATAAGTATAATAAATTAACGTGTTAACTAGGACAAACATGGACTCTTAACTAGAGCTCTGACAACCAATACTACACATCCTGAGAAAATAAAATAATTCAATAATGAAATAATTAAAAAACTCAAATCTGCTAAAATAATAACAGTTTAATCATAATAATTTTATCATTCAAAAACAATTCTGATGAAATAAAATAATTTGATACAATTATCATACATTAACACAAGCGGACACACGTCCTGGACTCTCAAGTAGAGCATTTATTTTCACACA
>NW_027509187.1:990000-1000000 GCF_051911475.1 Siphateles boraxobius | reverse complement strand
CGGCTCGGCTCCACATTATTAACACTATACATCAAAACCGACAGACAGGGGCTACAATTATCATCTTCTCCCGTCGTCATAAATTAAAGCTCAGCAAACACACCAGCAGAGTCACAGGTACAGGGGACATTCCTCGCGCTCAGGTGATCTGAAACACCGGCCAATCACTGGACGTTTATTTACAACCTCTCACCTGTCAGTCATGCAAACACAGAAGCACAACTGACCTGGAAAAAACACCAACTCAACTCCAGATGAACTGAACACAGGAGCAAAGGTCACAAACAACCTGAACCGGGTCATATATATATATAGTATAGTCAACATTTAAAGTGGTTCAAAAAAGTTCATTAAAGTTCATCAAGAACGGGTATTGTTTAAAATTCTACTGTATATATAAATATATGTGTGTGTGTGTGTGTGTGTGTGTGTGTGTACTGTATGTGTGTGTGTGCGTGCGTACACACATATAGGCTACACACTACGGTTCAAAAAGTTATGTGGTTATGATTTTATACTGTTTTTGAAAGAAGTCTCTTCTGCTCACCTAAGGCTGCATTTATTTGATCAAAAATACAGTAAAATCAGTAATATTGTGAAATATTATTACTATTTAAATCAGCTGTTTTCTATGTGAATATATAGTAAAGTGTAATTTATTCCTGTGATCTAAGCTGAATTTTCAGCATCATTACTCCAGTCTTCAGTGTCACATGATCCTTCAGAAATCAGTATAATATGATGATTTGATGCTGAAGAAACATTTATGATTATTATTAATGTTGAAAACAGTTATTCTGCCATGAGTCTTTAATAAACAGAAAGTTCTAAAGAACCGTATTTATTTGAAACCGAATCTTTTGTAACATTATAAATGTGTTTTGATCATGCATCCTTGCTCAATAAAAATATTAATTTTTTTCCGACCCCAAACCTTTGAACAGTATTGATGTGATCTACTATTGTGCAATACATAGCATGATATTTCACAATCCAACAACACATGAAAGCAATCTGGTGTAGATATATAACCCTATATAAGATATATAAGTGTTATTATACATTTACATGTTCTCAGATGTTTTGTCAGCATTCAGACACACAGGGTCATATATAGGTTTATGCCGGAGGGAACAGACACACTCCACATGATACTATATTTTTTTGAGCAGAAGAGAAAAACAGCAGCCAAAGGGAGTGTGTAGATTTCCCTAAAGACATCTGAACTAACAAACATCCACAGGCCACCAGACACACACACACACACACACACACAGCTACTCATTAACCAGCACAACACACACTAACCTGCAATTTAGCCAATAAATAACAAGTAACTCTTCAGTCAAACCTAACTCTGCAAGGACGTTCTCTCTCACACACACACACACACACACACACACACACAGACACACACACACACACACACACACACACACACACACACACACACGGGTCGAGATTTGATGTGTGCTTGTAAATCGAAGGATGTTTCGACGTTTTAGATGCCTTCATTTGGCCGAATTTTAAGGCTGCAGAGAAGCATCCCAGAATGCATTGCGACATACTTGGTTAAGAAAAAAAACCACACATCTATGATGGTGGACAAAGTGTATATGTATATATATATATATATATTTATAATGAAAATTTATATCACTTTGTCCTTAAGAGTATTAAGATGTTAACTTAACATCATGCTATTGTTAACTAAACAATGTGTAGTTTTTTAGGTATTTTATTATCTAAAATCCATATTTTTATTCATAAATATGTCCTCAATGGTGTACAAATAGCTCTGCCAATTATCTGACTTATCCTGGTAAACGAAGAATTTATTATCTTTATATACATGTGACGGGTAGGTCCACGGAGGCTTCCATGTCGTTCCGCCATCTTGAAAAACTATAATAGCAGAGAGGGTCAAAAAGTACTAAGCAAACGCGTTTCCACAAGGCGTTTCGTTCAGAGCCAGCGTCACGTGACTGAAAGCAGCAGAAACGGAGGAGCAGAGCAGCGAGAGGCGCTTCACGGCCCCGGCAAGTTTAAAAGCCTGCATTGCACTATTATTCATACGGTAACATTTGTTTGTTCGTTGTGTCAAGTTGCAGTTTGTTTGAAATAACAAACCTGTTCACCCGAAGGAAAACTCGACGAAGTGCTGTTAGAAGACATCCTGTCATGGCTTTTTGGTACATAACAGCTACCGTAGATGCAACACGCATTTGAAAAAGCGAGGCACTGGAGAGCACAATTCGTTTGAATGCAAAATGAATTTCCTACACAATGTCCCTTTAATTAAAATAAAGTACAAATAGAATAAAAAACCGAAACTGAAAGAAAAATAAGTTTAAGTCATACAATAACTAAAACTAATAAAACCAACTTAATTAAGCCTTGACAACTAACTGAAATTAAATATGTCGAAAAATTACAAAAACTATTTAAAAAATGTTTTCCTTATTTGAAATAAAGCATAAATAAAATATAAATTATTATTGGAAAAAATCAAAGTAAAAAAAATGGTAAAAAATCTGATATGTTGCTTTAGCAACTAATTAAAATAAAATAATTTAAAGCAAAAATACAAAAATGACGAACTGAAACTACTAAAAAAGATTTTCTAAATTGAAATAAAGCAGAGATAAAACAAAATATAAACATTAGATTAAAAAATTTGACATATATATGTAATATTAATAAAATTATTTCATCAGAAATGTTGACTTTGCAACTAAATAAAATAAGTTTAAGTTAAAATACTAAAATTACTAAAACTAAAATTTTAATAAATGAAAGCTAGAAAATAATGTTTTTTTAAAAAACTGAAGCACACAGCAAAATGTAAAAAAAAACAACAGATCAAAATAAAAGCTAATTCAAAATATAAAAAATTAAAAGACAAAAAAAGTACTGATGGTGAACTCTATTGTAATAAACAGTTCATTTAAGGATGTTGCCTTAGAAGACTATGCTGTCTATGCAGTGCAGAAACTAATGGAACAGCACTCTGTAAAATCACACCAAAGTTCATTTCAGCACATCAATTATCCCGGCAGACTCAAGCACCACATGACCTTTAGTCCACGGAGAAAAGCTCATAGTGCTACTGTAACCCATCCGTGAGGTCAGGGGTCAGGGGTCACACGCCACCGCCTGGGATCTGACCCTGCCACAACCTGTTCAGTTCCTGCAAAAGAGCTAAAAACAGCAGCGTAAACGTATCCGTCCTCCCAGAGAACGCTCCGATTGTCCGGCAGGGTCATAAATCAGGTCTAATTGGTTGTGTAAGCGAGAGCAGTCAGTGATGTTGAGTTACTGTGGAATCGAGCAGCTGTTCCTGAGCTGTAATTTCACCGCGGTCAGCAGAACAAACACAGTTACTGTACTCTTAGTGCACTATGAAGACAGCAAGTGGACATCATGATTCATGCATCAAACACATACAGACGTCTTTATGGAGACATGAGATCCAAACAATGATGAAACGGACCACGCTTGTCTGAAAATAAAAAGTATTACTTTCAGATCTGAGAACATATTTTAGCATCAAAAGCCATTTAATTCTGTGTATTTATCCCATCATGAGCTTTGATGCAACGATCAAAGTTATTTAAATATTTAGGCTCTACTAGAACCGGTTTTCCTGCTTGAATGTTGATTATTTTCCATATTCTCCATTGTTGCGGCTCCTCTCTTCCCAGTCTGTCAGTAACGCTCTGTTTACTTCCTGTCTCTATGAAGCCCCTCCTTCTGAAAAGCACACTGTGCTCTGATTGGTCAGCTGGAGAAGTGTGTTGTGATTGGTCGAGCGCTTCGAGTTTGTTTGGAAAATGTCCCGCCCCTTACCATAACCGCCAGTTTAACACACTACTAACTAACTCAACCAGGCCCCGCCCCTTTATTCTGCGTATTAATTATTATAATGAGGAATATTGTGACGTGTTCCCGGAAGAAACTCAAGACTACAATGGAGGCGTTTCAGGAGTTCAGAAACACTGACACTGATATAGAGAAGAACTCCCGAAACCTTTTTCATGCTCAAACAGCAACATTACACACTAAAGAAAGATGAACATGGAAAAAAGCAGAACAGGAGCCCTTTAAAGATGTTAAATTACATTATTTCAGAGCAAATACACACAAGCTTTTGTCAAAAATAGACACAAATTAACAGTCTTCTAGTCCAGAATTGTTCATTTAGACTTTAGTCAACATCTGCAAAACATCCGTGAGAAAGTAATTCGTTTCCACTGAAACTATTGAGGAAATATCGATGTTCTGAGGCCCAGTATAAGTGAAGACTGTGAGACGCACACAAATACACCACACACTCGTTCATTAAACACCAAGATGACAAATCTGAAGGTGTCAAAACAACAGGCAGAATCACCGAACATCCATCACTGTCTCTCAGATCTCTGTGTGCTTGCATTCTCTCTCTCTCTCTCTCTCTCTCTCATCCATCATGTGAAAAGAGGAGCCGCTGGCTCAGCATTTCTCCTCCACACACACACACACACGCGCGCGCACACGCACTGGGATTCAGGTGACGTTTTCCACTGTGTGTTCACAGAGTGTTGTGACGTGGTCGAGAACCACTAGAATAGATCAAGAACTGAAGGTTTGGCTCACTAGTTTGGCTCACTAACTTCAGATCTCAGATGCTTTCAGACTCGGTCTAGTACACACGTGCTCACAATTCATCATCATGAGAAATACGAGAACGAGCGGTGGAGAAAAACGTGATCATCGTGATAAACGAGGAGCGAAAAGAGAAGAACAGAATCACACACATACATACATCATCAGAAAGATTTGTTCTAAACCTCTGAGTATTAAACTTCTGAAATTAATTCAGCTCAAACTGTAAATCAAAAAATGTTTTGTGGTTGTAAATTTTATACTTTAAGAAATTTTAAGCTGCAGTAGGGAGTTTTGAGAAAATGTTGACTTAGCCTGAAAATTTGAACAAGCACAACTTACAGGTCCAACCCCCTTGCTCTCTGCTACGCTACAGCCCTCCCTCCACAGCTCCTCCCCCACAGCTCCTCCCCCACAGCTCCTCCCTCCACAGCTCCTCCCCCACAGCTCCTCCCTCCACAGCTCCCCCCTTCACAGCTCCTCCCCCACAGCTTCTCCCCTACAGCCCTGCCTCCACAGCTCCTCCCCCACAGCTCCTCCCCCACAGCTCCTCCCTCCACAGCTCCTCCCCCACAGCTCCTCCCTCCACAGCTCCTCCCCCACAGCTCCTCCCTCCACAGCTCCTCCCCCACAGCTCCTCCCCCACAGCTCCTCCCTCCACAGCTCCTCCCCCACAGCTCCTCCCCCACAGCTCCTCCCTCCACAGCTCCTCCCCCACAGCTCCTCCCTCCACAGCTCCTCCCTCCACAGCTCCTCCCTCCACAGCTCCTCCCCCACAGCTCCTCCCCCACAGCTCCTCCCTCCACAGCTCCTCCCCCACAGCTCCTCCCCCACAGCTCCTCCCTCCACAGCTCCTCCCCCACAGCTCCTCCCTCCACAGCTCCTCCCCCACAGCTCCTCCCTCCACAGCTCCTCCCCCACAGCTCCTCCCTCCACAGCTCCTCCCCCACAGCTCCTCCCTCCACAGCTCCTCCCCCACAGCTCCTCCCTCCACAGCTCCTCCCCCACAGCTCCTCCCCCACAGCTCCTCCCTCCACAGCTCCTCCCCCACAGCTCCTCCCTCCACAGCTCCTCCCCCACAGCTCCTCCCTCCACAGCTCCTCCCCCACAGCGCCTCCCCCACAGCTCCTCCCTCCACAGCTCCTCCCTCCACAGCTCCTCCCTCCACAGCTCCTCCCCCACAGCTCCTCCCTCCACAGCTCCTCCCCCACGGCTCCTCCCCCACAGCTCCTCCTCCACAGCTCCTCCCTCCACAGCTCCTCCCCCACAGCTCCTCCCTCCACAGCTCCTCCCTCCACAGCTCCTCCCCCACAGCTCCTCCCCCACAGCTCCTCCCTCCACAGCTCCTCCCTCCACAGCTCCTCCCTCCACAGCTCCTCCCCCACAGCTCCTCCCTCCACAGCTCCTCCCCCACAGCTCCTCCCCCACAGCTCCTCCCTCCACAGCTCCTCCCCCACGGCTCCTCCCCCACAGCTCCTCCTCCACAGCTCCTCCCTCCACAGCTCCTCCCCCACAGCTCCTCCCTCCACAGCTCCTCCCCCACAGCTCCTCCTTCCACAGCTCCTCCCCCACAGCTCCTCCCTCCACAGCTCCTCCCCCACAGCTCCTCCCTCCACAGCTCCTCCCCCACAGCTCCTCCCTCCACAGCTCCTCCCCCACAGCTCCTCCCCCACAGTTCCTCCCCCACAGCTCCTCCCCCACAGCTCCTCCCCCACAGCTCCTCCCTCCACAGCTCATCCCCCACAGCTCCTCCCTCCACAGCTCCTCCCCCACAGCTCCTCCCTCCACAGCTCCTCCCCCACAGCTCCTCCCTCCACGGCTCCTCCCCCACAGCTCCTCCCCCAAAGCTCCTCCCCCACAGCTCCTCCCTCCACAGCTCCTCCCCCACAGCTCCTCCCCCACAGCTCCTCCCTCCACAGCTCCTCCCCCCCAGCTCCTCCCCCACAGCGGAGCCTGCCGTGAACGCGCAGGCTAGTAAGCAGGACCACCGATGACGGCGGATTATAAACAGTTATGGAACATTCACTAATAGGGACGAAACATCAACAATATGCTTTATATTGACTATGGCCTGCCAATACTTTGACTACAAACTTGGTCCTCAAATCATTATGTATTTTGCAATACATGTAACTTTATAAGGTTGCACTCTTTCTATAAGTTATAGCTACTAAGATAACGTTAAAGGATTAGTTCACTTTAAAAAAAAACTTTTGCTGATAATTTACTCACCCCCATGTCATCCAAGATGTCCATGTCTTTCTTTCTTCAGTCGAAAAGAAATTAAGTGCTTTGATGAAAACATTCCAGGGTTTTTCTCCATATAATGGACTTCAATAGGACACAAACGTTTCGAGGAACAAATGACAGTTTCAGCGCAGCTTCAAAGGGTTTTAAACGATACCAGGCAATGAATAAGGGTCTTATCTAGTGAAACGATCGGTCATTTCAAAAATAAATAAAAAACTTTAAGTTTTATAAGCACAAATGCTCGCCTTGCTCTGTTCTGTGATGCACGTTCGTGATCCTGTTCGAACTCGTTCATCCAAATGAACAAAACTTTTTTTTTCGAGTCATTCGTTCGTTGAATGAACGAAATGACTCCGAAAAAGACTCGTTCAAAATGAACAAATCTTTTTTCGAGTCATTTCGTTCGGTGAATTAACGAAATGACTCGAAAAAAGATTCGTTCATTTGGATGAACGAGTTTGAACAGGAGAGTCACGAACGACAGTACGCGCTCGCGCTGTGCAAGAGAGGGGTGATCAGCGCGTACACGAGCGTGATTGACACTGCTAAGACATTCCTCCTGGCTCTGATTGGTTGTTTCTGACTGGGAGCGGTGTACTTCTGCAAATGGCAGTAGGACCACAGGGAGGAGCCAGAGGAGCTTGATTTTTTTCACAGATTATCTGTCTCATATTCTACTTTCAGGACATAATGACAGTTTTAACAAATATTTGTTTACAAAAGCTACCTACTGGAGCTTTAATATGAAAGTTTGAACTCGCTTTGACTTAAGCCTGTTTTATCCTTCTGCGTCGAATCGATGGCGTACCCCCGCAGACCCCTCTGCGTCGCCGCGAACCCCTCCGCCGTAGCTCGACGTGCACCTCCAAAACATTTTAACTACGCGTCGAGGCGACGCAGACCACAAGGGCTGTGATTGGTCAGATGCACCGCGATGCAACTCAACCTGACGCAGAACCATAAAACAATCACGACGCCGTAGGAGTGACGGCGTAGCTACGCCATGGAGTTGACGCAGAAGCATAACAAGGCCTTTACACTGATAGAATGTTCACTTTTCAAAATGTATCCAACCGTGATGACATCATCGTGGTATTTGCATACTGAATTCTGATTGGTCAATGATTGATTGATTGGCTGATACAGTGTTATAGGGTTACTGTGTTTACTGAAGCATGCAGATGTTCAGTCTCGGCCAGCGGTTCTGCTCTGATTCCAGTCTCACACACACTGATTGTTGTGGTGTGAGTTACGACTGCGGATGTGAAGGTGTCTTGATGTTAACAGCATCCAAAGATCTGCAGGATTAACAAGAAGAGTCTCATTACACTCTCAGATCAGCTTACATCCGTTTCACACACAGATGCATGATCACACACACACACACACACACACACACACACACACACACACACACACACACACACACACACACACACACACACACACATGTAGTGTTTCCATGTTTTATGGGGACTTTCCATAGACATAATGATTTTTATACTGTACAAACTGTATATTCTATTCCATTACACTAACCCTACCCCTAAACCTACCCATTACAGAAAACTTTCTGCATTTTTACATTTTCAAAAAACATCACTTAGTATGATTTATAAGCTGTTTTCCTCATGGGGACCAAAAAATGTCCCCACACGAACAAGGATTTCAGATATTGCCATACTTATGGGGACATTTTGTCCCCATAACGTAGGGTTTACCAGGCCACACACACACACGCATAACAAATCACCCAATCATTTAAAGGTGGGGTATGTGATTCTCTTTTTTGTCCATTTCTTCAAAATAACTTGAAATCCTATTCCTAACCCATTTATAGCCACTGAGTTAGAAGCACTGAAATGAAAATTAAAGGTGCTCAAAGCGATGTCACACGTTTTTTAGGCCAAAACATTTTTTTGTCACATACAACAAACATCTCCTCACTATCCGCTAGCTGCCTGTCCCCTGAACACACTGTAAAAAAAACTGCAGACACCCCAGGCTCCACAAACGGCAATAAAAACAAACTGGGTTTACCCGCACCACGAAACATAAGAAACTGTTCCAGCCACTAACCAATAAGAAGGGTTTGGGGGTGCGGTTTTGGGGGTTAGTGCGCGGATGAGGAGGAGGGAGGGTCTAGCTAGCCTCTGTTTTGTTTGACAATACTTTAGAAACGTCAACAAGAAGTGATGACACTCGACATCGCTTAGAGCACATTCAAGCAATTTAATCATCCGTGGAACGGGCAGGACTCGAAAAACTCCAGCCAATCATTTCCAAGACCACTTGGAATCATTGGACAGTAAGTTCGTCAATCAAACGTTCGTACCAACCCCCCTCCCCCCAGTGCGCGTGACCCCCTTCGTGCGCATACTCAAAGCTCGTGACGCATGCGCATCTCGTCAGTAAAGCCGGTTCCATGATTAGTAGTAAATCGTCATTACAATCTCTCGCGCATCTGAGTTTTCGCTCGTGCATAATTGCTAAGGGTGTCACATCGAAATTAATTCACAATCTCGAACTTCAAATTAAAAAAATGGAATCGTCGATGCTGCCGCGCCCCCATGTCACGTCCGGTGTAAAGTTCCGGGAGTCTCCCGCATATTGATAGCGGCTCCCTGATGCACGCAAATTAGTTAAAATTTCCCGGAATCTAGAGCGGGCGAGCAAGAGCGCGCATGCGCGACAGAAAAACTGTGCTCCAAACCGTATAGCGCGCGCACGGCAGAGAGGGAGAGAGCGAGAGACCTTGCGTGTAGGGGTGGGCGGATCGATCCTGAAGTATCGATACTTTCGATACTGACGTGGACATTTTGTTTTTGTCATTTGTATTAGATTTTAAAAATAGTCTATATACCTTGTATTTATTATTATTATGTTTTAATCCTACTTTTAGTTAATTTAGTAGGTGATTTTGTATTAATTTAATCATTTTACGGTACCAACCACAGTTACATTCTGATCAGCCATTGTTCGATTGGTGTCAAGGTGCATTCTGGGAATTTCTAAGGAGTGAATGAGTTGCCTGGAGCCATGTGTGAACACAGGCCTTTATCCTGAAGGCCTCTCTCTTTCTGTCTCTCTCCCTCTCTCTCTCTGT
>NW_027509187.1:972500-985000 GCF_051911475.1 Siphateles boraxobius | reverse complement strand
ACTCTCACTCACTCACACACACACACACACACACACACTCTCACACACACACACACTCACTCACTCACACACACACACGCTCTCACTCACTCACACTCACTCACACTCACTCACACTCACTCACACTCACTCACACACACACACACACACACACACACACTCACTCACTCACTCACACTCACTCACTCACACTCACTCACACTCTCACTCACTCACACTCTCACTCACTCACACTCTCACTCACTCACTCACTCATACTCTCACTCACTCACTCATACTCTCACTCTCAAACTCACTCACTCACTCACTCACTCACTCACTCATACTCTCACTCTCAAACTCACTCACTCACTCACTCACTCTCACTCACTCACTCTCACTCACTCTCAAACTCACTCACTCACTCACTCACTCACTCACTCACTCACTCACTCATACTCTCACTCTCAAACTCACTCACTCTCACTCACTCACTCGATCACTCACTCACTCATACTCTCACTCACTCACTCACTCACTCACACACACACACACTCACACTCACTCACACACACACACACACACACACACACTCTCACTCACTCACACTCTCACTCACTCACACTCTCACTCACTCACACTCACTCACACTCACTCACTCACTCACTCACTCACTCACTCACACACACACACACTCACACTCACTCACACACACACACACACTCTCACTCACTCACACTCTCACTCACTCACACTCTCACTCACTCACACTCTCACTCACTCACACTCTCACTCACACTCACTCTCAAACTCACTCACTCACTCACTCATACTCTCAAACTCACTCACTCACTCTCACTCACTCACTCTCACTCACACTCACTCTCAAACTCACTCACTCATACTCTCACTCTCAAACTCACTCACACTCACTCACACACTCACTCTCACTCACTCACTCACTCACTCACTCTCACTCACTCACTCTCACTCACTCACTCTCACTCACTCACTCACTCACACACTCATACTCTCACTCTCACACTCGCTCATTCACTCACAGACTCACTCACATACACACACACATTCACTCACTCACTCACTCACACACTCACACATGCTCTCACTCACTCACTCTCACACTCACTCACACACTCACTCACACACACACACACACACACACACACACACACACACACACACACACACACACTCACTCACTCACACATGCTCTCACTCATTCACTCTCACACTCACTCACACACTCACTCATTCCCACACTCACTCCCACACTCACACTCACTCACACACACACACACACACTCTCACTCACTCACTCACACACTCACTCACTCACACACATACACACACACACTCTCACTCACTCACACACTTACTCTCACTCACTCACTCTCACTCACTCACACACTCACTCACTCACACTCACCCTCAAACTCACTCTCGAACTCATTCACTCACCCTCAAACTCACTCACTCACTCACTCACTCACTCACTCACACTCTCACTCACTCACACACTTACTCACTCACACACTCACTCACTCACTCACTCACACTCACCCTCACCCTCAAACTCACTCACTCACTAACTCTCAAACTCACTCACTCACTCACTCTCACTCACTCACTCACTCACTCACTCTCACTCACTCACTCACTCACTCTCACTCACTCACTCTCAAACTCACTCACTCACTCACTCACTAACTCTCAAACTCACTCACTCACTCACTCACTCTCACTCACTCACTCACTCACTCACTCACTCTCACTCACTCACTCACTCACTCACTCTCACTCACTCACTCTCAAACTCACTCACTCACTCGATCACTCACTCACTCATACTCTCACTCTCAAACTCACTCACACTCACTCACACACTCACTCTCACTCACTCACTCTCACTCACTCACTCACTCACTCACACACTCACTCACTCACTCACTCATACTCTCACTCACTCACTCACTTACTCATACTCTCACTCACTCACTCACACACTCACTCACTCACTCTCTCACACACACACTCACTCGTTTTAAAGAAGTACTTCTGTACAAAAATTAGCTATTTTTAATGATGGAACAACAGTTCTAGTTGAAAAATATCGAGTTTTTTCTCATTGTAAATTGTTTTTTCAGATACTCTGCACTTTCACTACCATTCCAAAGTTTGTGGTAAATAAGAAATAAATGCTTAATAATTAATATTTTAGTCAGCAAAAAGTGACAGTAAAGAAAGATATTTATAATGTTACAAAAGATTATGTTTCAAATAAATGCTGTTCTTTTGTAATTTCTATTCATCAAAGAATTCTGAAAATAAAATGCATCTGTTACCACAAAAATATGAACGGTTTTCAATATTGATAATGTTTCTTGAAAAGCAAATGAGTGTATTAGAATGATTTCTGAACCCGTAACATTCCTTCAGAGGTCAGTCCCAGTTCAGAGCAACTGAAGAGACGAGTTTGAACTGGAGACAACCTGAGCTGTCAGCTGATCAAAGATCAAACCCACTCACACACACACACACACACACACACACACACACACACACACACACACACACACACACACACACACACACACACACACACACACACACACACACACACACACACACACACACACACACAGGTGAGGGACATTACTGTCATCTCACCTGCTGAAGGACACACACACACACACACACACTCTCTCTCTCTTACACACACACACACACACATACTCACAGTGTGTGTGATTGAGTGAGTGTGTATGTGTGTGTGTGTGTGTGTGTGTGTGAGAGAGAGTGTGTGTGTGTGTGTGAGTGAGTGAGAGAGAGAGAGTGTGCGCGTGCATGTGTGTGTGTGTGTGTGTGTGTGTGTGTGTGTGTGTGTGTGTGTGAGTGAGAGAGTGTGTGTGTGTGTGTGTGTGTGTGTGTGTGTGTGTGTGTGTGTGTGTGTGTGTGTGATATCTGACTCGCAGCTGTTGTGTGTGTGGGGTCACTCAGAGGTCATCTGTGTGTCTGCTGATGTTCTTCTCTGTGACAAACGGCTTCACCGCAAACGCCACGGCTTTAAATTCTCACTGCATGCTTGACCCAAGATCTTAAAAGTTATTTACCTTTTCACACAGCTGGCCGGCCCTGAGTGTGTGTGTGTGTGTGTGTGTGTGTGTGTGTGTGTGTGTGTGTGTGTGTGTGTGGGGAGGGAGTTACTGGAAGTCAGTTCAGAGGGTGTGGATCAGAATGTTTAAAAATAAGCCTGAAATTAAACCTAAAATAAAGTTGGAGTTATAAATCAACAAATATAAACCCATTTAACTGAGCAGGAATTCATCAGAGAGAATAATTTGTCTTCATAAACTTTCATCAGAATTTGCTTTCAGATCATTCATTTCACACTGTTTTCAGCCCATGCTCGATGTTTTGAACTTCATCTGATCTTTTAGCATCTCAGGAAGACGGAGACAACATAAAAATAATAATAATGTAAAAAAAATACTTTTATGCTGATATGTCTATATTATGTATTGTATGTAGAACTATTATCATTACTTCCAATATACCCATTACAATTTGCAAACTTTCCCTATTTACAAATGATTAAATTCAGGACTTTTGTAATGCATGTGGTAATTATCATTATCATATATGCAAAATACTAACATAGTACAGTGCTTTGAAAGTGTAATTATTATTTTTTCTTGTTAATTGATTGCTCTTCAGTTTCCATTTATTCATTTAGCTAACGCTTTTATCCAAAGCGACTAACAATTGCTATATTTCAGAGGTCGCACGCCTCTGGAGCAACTAGGGGTTAAGTGTCTTGCTCAGGGAGACATTGGTGTCTCACAGTGGATTCGAACCAGGGTCTCTCACACCAAAGGCATGTGTCTTATCCACTGCACCATCACCATCTCAGTAACTGCTGAATTATTCAATGTACAAAGGCTTGACTGTGTGACATGAGACATCAGATAGAAGAATAACCAATCAGAGAGCAATGCTAAATGCAAATAATACAAATCCAATGAACCATTTAATCATAGGATAGCAAAATAAAGCAAGGAAAAGGCACTTTGCATATCTTTTGTTTTTGACATCAAAGGCCTTGTGGTCGAGCAATCAAACTCTATTTTACTCTCTAAAATAGATACAATAGAAACAGGGTCCCTAAAAAGTGTGAATAAGTGAAAAACCACATGATCCCTAAATTGAGCTGATGACATGAACAATAAGTAAAGATTACTGTAATTATATGTATGTGCCTTTATATTTTTACAGTCCATTTTCACTGATAAGTTTTTTGCATTTAAACATTGTTTGTTATTCTTTTATTCTGAAAATAGACACAAAAGTAACACAATCCCTTTCAAAAACGTGACAAAAGAGAAAAACTGCACGTTGAGCGTCATAGTAATAAGAAACCAACAAAACCGGAAGTTCGCGTCATTTAAGGTGGAACGGGCGGATAGCGTCAATAAGAAGCTGGATTCAGACTCGTAACATAAAGCTATAGTCAAATTAGACTGATGTGAACATGGACAGGTTGTGACATGCCTTCATTCATCATGATCTGTATCAGCGTCTGTGTGTTTTGTGTGGTGAATTATTTGCTGCCGACAGCATGAAACTATCATCAAGATTGTGGTTCTGTGTTGGCTCGCCATTTCATGTCCAGTGTAAAAGTCCTGAAGCCAGCGATGTGTTAAACCACACGGGTCAACACGTGTGTACGCTTGATATTTAACGTCACCAGGAGCGCGAGACTCTCATTAACACCACAGCATGATACAGTACAACACACACACACACACACACACACACACACACACACACACACACACACACACACACACACACAGCTGCCCAGACCCGGGGCCTATACCATGAAGCCGGTTTAGGTGGCTAGCCAGCTATGTTTCAGTTTATTTTGCGTCAACCCTGGGTTTTAGGGACCATGTAAAGCCAATAAAGGCTTTTAGCCGTGTTCATCGCCATAGTAACTTACGCTACACGGCTAACCTGGTCCGGGGCAGGTTATGTTCCAGGTAAGATTTTGCAAACTGAACTTGGACCAATCGGCTGTGAGCAAAGTGTCACATGACTGATGCGATAAAGTCACTCCACCTGTTTCTACTCCAAATTAAAGGTCACTTCATAGCAAATGATTTTTAAAGACAAAATCGTCTGGTTTTTAGTGATGCTTATTTAGAATAATAAATTTGTATGATTTAGATATTATTTATGTAATTATTATACCCTTTATCAATCACACATATACAATTTTAGTTCATCAATTATTATTACGCAGTTTAAATGAATAAATATATAAAGGTAATATAAATACGCTTTAGCATCAATAGATGAAGCTATAAAATGACTACATGTGAGCTTAAATGTTCAATTCTCTCTATACCTTTATCAGCTGTATAAAATAACTTCACAACTTTTACTTGCACTGATATACAGTAGTGAGACTTTTTCTTTTAGTTGTCCTCTTTCATAGACAGCTGTTTTTTTCTTGCTGTGTAAATTTGTTTAAATTTTTACTATTTTAATACTTTTATTTAATAAGTGAATTTCGCTGCTTCTCTCACGAGAAATTAATCTCAGTTTCACTCTTTCTCAGCATGTGATTGGCTGTTCGTTACTGATGTCACACTTAAACTCCTAAACTCAGGATCAAAGCCTGACTTGACAGAGAAAGTTGATGATCAGCATCATGGTACCAACAAAACCTGGTTGGATTGGTTTGGTTTTGTCAACTCTAAACTAATCCTGTAACACTGAGTTTGTTAAACTACTATCATGGTACAGGCCTCCGGCCTCCAACACAGACTTATGGAAAAATCAAAGCCTACACATATCCATGAATGTCAAACTTAAACTAATTTATAGGTCAAGAATATTTAAACCTAAAAATAAAGTCAATAATATAAAATAATCAAAATAAAGTTAATAAAATAAAATAGTCAGTCAAATAAAGTTAATAAAATTCAAGTTAAATAAATTAATAAAATGAAAAGTTACCAAAATAAAGGGAATAAAATAAAGTTGATAAAATAAAACAGTTAATGAAATAAAGTTATCGAAATAAAATTGTTAATAAAATTAAATAAGATAAAGTTAACAAAATAGTTAATCAACATAAAATAGTTATTTAAAATAAGTTAGTAAAATAAAATAGTTAACTACATAAAGTTAATAAAACAAGATGTAAAATTACCAAAATATAATTAATAAAATGTAATCAAATATTTTTTTTATAAAAAATAAAATGGATGATTAAAGTAAAATAGTAAATGAATAAGTTAATAGTTATAAAAGAAAACAGTAAATTAAAATTACATAAAACATAAATTTTTTATAAGTTACAGATAGATATATATATATATAGGTAGATAGATAGATAGATAGATAGATAGATAGATAGATAGATAGAGATAGAGATAGAGATAGAGATAGAGATAGATAGATAGATAGATAGATAGATAGATAGATAGAGATAGAGATAGAGATAGAGATAGAGATAGAGATAGATAGATAGATAGATAGATAGATAGATAGATCTTACTCAAATATTTATGCTGACAATAGAATTTGTAATGCATTTTTACATGATAAAAAAAAGTAAATGAATAAATGGAACATGGACAGACTTCCATAGCAATTTTCTGTTTGGGTCCAAACTGGATTATTTACACGGTCCGTAATTGATTTTTAGGTATTGCATTATTAATGCGACATAAGCAACACTCAGATCTGAAATTTAAAGGTAAATACGGATGAAAATGAAAAGTGCGAGTGAGTTTGCAGACAGGTGTTTGAGTTGCTCGACCCAATCAGACGCTTCAAACTTCAAACAGCCTCATGAAAGAGTCAGTGTGCGGCAGGCTCAATCCCAGCAGGCCTTGCAGTCCAGGCCACCATTGATTTTGTGTAAAGGAGCGAGAGATCAGGAACCTGCCTCCCGTCGGCCTCAGAGCCGCTTCACACTTCATCATTCAATCCGATGAGCTGCTGCAGAACGAGATCCAGACCCGGAAAACCTCAGCTCTGACGGGAGAGACATGATTCAGCTCGACAAATCCAGCAGTGGAGAGAGAGGAAAAGACACGCAGCTTTAAACTCGAGTGTGACAGACGAGCTGCTGTAGCTTTAATGTTGGACAGAAGCCTCCATTGGAAGGATTCATTATCAAAGCTATTATGTTGAACATGTCTCAATTCTGGATTTCAAAACATTGTCACTGGACTCAACATGGGTCGCTTTGGTCATATTTTCTGAATCTCTGACCACTATACTGCCAGATAAGAAGGGAAAAGGAAAGAAAAGGGGAATAAAGTTAGGAAATTACTTTCAAATGAGAAAGGAATGGAACAAAAAGGGAAAAAGAAATGGGAAAGTAAGTAAATTCAAGCAAACAGGATACAGAAATCGGAAAAGTAAAGTAAATGAAAAGGAAAAGAAGAAATGGGAAGTAAAAAAGGAAAGGGAAATGGAAGTGGAAAAAGTAAGAAAATGAATGGAAAAGAATGAGAAAGGAAATAAAGCTGGCAGAGAAGGAAAAATAACCTGAAAGGGGAAAAATAAAGGAAAAGAAAAGAAGGGGTAAAAAGAAACAAACGAGGAAAGGAAGTGGAAGTGGGAAAAACAAGAAACAAAAAAACTAAGTAATAAGTAACTGAAATAGGTGAAAGGAAAAGAAGAAAAGGGAAGTAAAAAGAAACAGAAATTAGAAAGGAAAAGGAAATGGAAAAGGAAACTAGACAGGCAGAGAAGAAAAAAGGAAATTAAATAAATGGGAAAAGGAATAAAAGGGAGGTAAAAAGAGAGAAATTAAAAAGTGAAAGGAAATGGAAGTGGAAAAAGGAAACAAGAAAGGAAGGAAATAAAACAGAGAGAAGTAAAGAGTCAAATTAAATGGAAAGGTAAAGGAAATGAAAAGTAAAAGAAAAGGTAAGGTAAGTAAAATAGAAACAGAAATTAAAAAAGATGTTAACTTAAATGAGAAAGGAAATAGGAAAAAAGGTATAAGAAAACTAAATGGAAATAGGAAAGACGAAAAAGGAATTGAAAACAAAGGAAATTCTAAAGTGTGTTTTTGCTGCCAGACTGTGCGAGCGCAGGTCATGTGATCATCCTCACCTGACTCTCCCATAATCCTGACGGAAGCTTCCCGGCAGGTAATCCCTAATCTGGCCCATGAGACACGCTAAGACTATTCACTGGGAGAGCTGGAGACGGGACGAGGCACTGGTGTGACAGTAATCCCATCACTGCGGTAATGCACTTAACCTGAGACGAGCAACTCGGACCAACACACACACACCAAACCTGAGAGATACAGCACTGACACTCATTTATTTATGACACTCGTGATCTAAAGTATAAACAAGAGGTGTTTCAAATTAAAAAAGAACGGAACAATCAGTCTAAAAGTCTGAAACCACTCGCAAAAAAAGAATTTTTTCTTTGTTCAATTAAATTAATTAAAGTTCAGAATAAAAACATTAATTTAAATTCTGAATGTCTTCATTTAGTGTGTAGTGTCTGTCTTTTGCAAAATTGCTTGACAACTGTGCGCTATATATATATATATATCATAATTATTAAAATTCGAATATATTTTAAATAAAATTTCAGTTTTGCATATTTTATTGAATGAGTGAGCCATTAGTGTGAATGTAGGCGTTTTAAAGTCGTGCGTTACAGTGATTTTACCTTAAAAAATGGTGTAAAATGGGATTTAAAGCTAAAATCGTCCCTTACTTGCGATAAAATTCACACTTCATATTGCTTTAATATTTCATCTTTAGTTTTCATCATAAGTTTTCTTCGTTTTTATATCAAAAACCATTTCCCCCCATTTAAACACATATTTTCACTATAGTCTCAGACCCCGTATGATCTACAGTAGCTGAAATTTTTATTTTTTTAAATGCGGTTGCGAGAGACATTATAAAAACAGCAATGGTCGATTATAGAAATGGACGTCCCACATTTCAGTTATAAAGCCAATATCAGCATGCATGCATTAACTGAAAAATAGTTTCTAGTGTAATGTAAGCCAAAGAAGCAACATTTATGAAACCATTATTTAACCAGATTATTTGTGTTTGTGTATTTAAACCAAATCTTATCAAATGGTTTTTGACCCGTTCTGCTAGACCAAGATGGCCGCCGACTGGACTGACTTGCCTTGAAGAAACTTTGTGCCAAATGATCCTCATAAGACTATTAGTAAAAGTGAAGGGCCTTCCGAACATGAGAATGTTTCAAAGAGTTCTTATGACAATAATATGGCAGATGTCAAGCTGCACGTTGCAGGAATTAGTTCCGGTGTTACAGAGATTGCCAGAGTCGTCAGATGTATTCAGAGGCAGAACTAAAGTCTGCCAGTTCTTGGACGCGCACCTGCTGATAACAGAGATGTCCGTCTGTAATCCCTCAGTCTTATATTCCTCACGCGTCTCGAAAGTCCACAGCTTTAACTAATTAATAAGACACCCTTAAAAAAAAGGAGTCGTCACCAAACCCTCTTCTTCTGTCTCTCAGACTGAGTTGAACAGTTGTGAGAGTTTGAGACGTTACTTACGGCCTGATCGGGTTAGCGTCGTCAGAGAAATGAAGAAGAGGAGTGTGATGGAGGGAACGGGACGCGTTATCATTCTTTAAAGTGAGGAACACCTGAGACACACCTGCTATAGAGATGAATGTTGCAGTCAAAAACACGTCTTCTCAAAGTCATCTTCAGCCGTAGATCCCGACGAGCTCGGCTGGCGGGTAATGGATCCTGTCGACTCAGAGTTTAAGACTCGAGCTTAAAGGGGCTTTTTTTCCAGATCACGCAAAAATGAAAATTGTCTCATTTACTCGTATGGCTTTCTGTACACTGGGGAAAACAATAGTTTTCACTCATTTTTTGCTGTTTTCACTCAATTTCACACATTATTATTGATATTATTATTAAACTTTATTTTAACAGGGGAACCAGATCTCTTTTTCAGCTGAGCCCTGTGAAACATGTAAACATATACAATATCACATAATAAAAAAATACATAAACAGTGAAGACATCCAAATCAACAAAAACAATCACAAACACATAAGATCCTATAATCATGTAAATCCTCTAATACATTTTCAAATTGGGCCAGGCAGATAAGATTGTTTATCTGAAGTTTGATCTGCAATTTACTCCATATATAGGGTTCAAAATAACTAAATGAAGACCTACCCAGCTCTGATGAGATTGATGCTTGATTACCAATAAACTGCATACATAATTACCAATAAACATAAATACCAATGAACTCCAAGTAAAGTCCTGTGTTGAAAATCAATGTTTTAATGTTGTTTATATGTCTATGTGGTGTTTTTAATATGTTTTAACACAAACCATGTGTAAATTCATAAGTCGACAGCATTGCTGAGTATGTTCTGCTTAAAACTGCAGTGAACCAAAGACAGTCTCAAAAACACGCTTTGAAATCGCTGGTGTTTCTGACGTCACAAACTACCTTGTAACCAATCAGATCAACGTGTGATCGTCAACGAGTGGATCTCTGAGTGAGTGAGTGAGTGGAGGCGGGGCTCATTTGCATATTCATAGACCCGCGCATACTAAATGAGGCAAGGGTGTCGAGTTACATTCAAGCTATTTTAAGGCATGAAGAATTTTCTTTCATGGAAAAAACTTTAAAATAGGTCAGTTTACTTAAAAACAATTAAGAGTTTCCTGGAATGGTGTCTTGCTGTTTGTGCGTCAATATTTCACCAATATTATTGGGTTCCCATTCGATATTTGAAGCCTTTGTAGGCTTGACTGACTCAAAGACTTTTGAAAATAAATTTTGCAGATTTAATAACCTGCTTAGCACATCGAGTCAATCCACAACAACTACAACAGAATGTAACGTCTGAAAACCACACCAGCCTAACACAATGGAAATCCCCATACATTAAAGTGAGACGTTCCTGACCTTTTGCATCTTGACGCCAGCACTAAAGAAAGCAAACCGGATTCTGTCCGATAATGGCGAGAGATGACAGCAGTCGTGTGACGAGGTTAAAACTCCTCTTAAGAGCTCCGGCATCTTGACAGCTTGAGAACGGAGGAATGAAACGACACGAATGCATCCTTTCACCAGTCTAATCCCGTCAGGGCTAATGGTTCAGTCTGTCCATCTGAGCCAATATTACAGCCTGTCAGTCCTCACCGATGACAAGTGCTGTTAAACGCCTGTAATGATACAGCGAAACCAAAAAACTATTAAACGTGTGTGAATGTCATTGCATTAGATAAAAAAATATCAGAATCAATCGTCATCTGCTGAGCTTTTCTCAGAACAAAATATCAAACATTCAGACATATGAAACCCTTTAAGTGTTTGAATACTTATTTCTAATTTTGTGTCCAATTTAGATGTTTAAAATAAAACAGTAAATAAATGATACTATATATGAGTGTGTGTGTACTGTGTATAACTATTTTGTATGCACACATATGCATGTTTATACTTAAGAAATATTTACATTTCTATACTGTATATATATTTATACATAATTTATATTATATATTATATTATATTATATATAAATAACACGTTTTTCTTAAATATATACATGCGTGTGTATTTATATACAAAATATTCATGCACAGTACACACACATATTATGTAAGCAAACTTTTATTTTGGATGCGATTAATCATTGTATATATAAATATTAAATAAAAATGTAAAAGGTTGCATTGTTTTCTATTAGCATTAACACCACTACACTTTACTAATGTGAATATCTTGAAAGTGCATTTGTTTGTTAAGATGAACCCGGCCCTTAGCGCAAGAATGCCCGCATGTTTTCAGGTTAGTATTACAAGTAAAGGATGATGAGCAGTGTTTGTGCGCAGGTTTATTTATTGCATTGCTGCTCGACCGCACGCCATCCCGGGAAACCAGCTCGCCATATGTTTGCATGAGCTCTGCGGGGCTTAATGGCGTTTTCTCTTTCTTTACTACCCCATCAGGTCCTGCTCGACGCGTCTCTGGCGTAGATTAATGAGCAGAAGATAATGAGCAGAGTAGAAGATGATCCTGCTGTACCAAACGAACATCTCTCCGGAGCTCCCCATTCCCAATAAAAGCAATACGCTCAATTACTGGGATTATGTGTTACTAACTGATCCTCCTCTCTCAACCGGCAATCAAAGGCTTTTTCTTTGCCTTGTTTTGCATCCAGATTTACATTATTAGTTCCATACTATAATTGAGTACAGCTGAAAAACAGTGAGTAAAGTATTAATTTCCATGACAGTGACTTTATATAAAACAAAGCATGCAACTGTAAACACAATAATTCACAGCCGCTATTAATTTCCAACATTTACTTCCAGTCCTCATGAGCCTCCAAACCTTGCCCATGCCTACATAAATATGCAAAGGAAAATTAATCAAATGTGTTTCTAAAGGAACTGCTAAATGTTTTACAAATATTATAAATGCATC